>NW_027440446.1:0-102716 GCF_031893055.1 Leptodactylus fuscus | reverse complement strand
CCAACAGAGAAGATTGCTGCACCTGGCAAGCTAGCAAAGAGAAAATTGACAGTTGGACGTGGCCTGATGCTGTGACTGACTCTACCTGAAAGGTACTTCATTAATTATTTTCTTTGATTGATTGATTGATTGATTGATTGATTGCAAATGACATTACTGCTGCAAAGTGTCTGATTTGCTGCCATTTTATTCAATTTTAAATGCATTGAATTCTTTTAAAATTTTTGGGCATAAATTTATTTCTGAACTTGCACTTGACCGGACACTTGAATGGGTGTGGTCAAACGGTGGGAGTGGTTTATGCAGATTCGCAAAATTCGGCAAAATCCGCTGGCGTCACAAGATAACATTTGCACATGTCACTTTGCCTTGCACAAAAGTTTTTCTTTTCTTTTTTTTCACTTTTGGTGGCAGGTAGGGAAAACCTGCACAAGCTAATTGATTTCTACTTCATTAAGGGAAAGGAAAAAAAAACAAAAAAAAAAACAAAATAGGGCTGCAGCAGCATGGTGCACACCTTGAGCGGTGCACAGTGAACACGGAAGGGCGCCAGAACAGGTGCCGAGCGCTTGCCATCGCTTCTCGGCCTTCTGGCTAAGATCAAGTGTAGTATCTGTTCTTATCAGTTTAATATCTGATACGTCCCCTATCTGGGGACCATATATTAAATGGATTTTTAGAACAGGGAGCTGGAATCGGAGCTTGCTCTGTCCACTCCACGCATTGACCTGGTATTGCATTACTTCCAGGATCGGTGCACCCCTTTCCAATTCAGTTGAAAGAAAGAGACAGAGGACTGACCGACCAACAGAGAAGATTGCTGCACCTGGCAAGCTAGCAAAGAGAAAATTGACAGTTGGACGTGGCCTGATGCTGTGACTGACTCTACCTGAAAGGTACTTCATTAATTATTTTCTTTGATTGATTGATTGATTGATTGATTGATTGCAAATGACATTACTGCTGCAAAGTGTCTGATTTGCTGCCATTTTATTCAATTTTAAATGCATTGAATTCTTTTAAAATTTTTGGGCATAAATTTATTTCTGAACTTGCACTTGACCGGACACTTGAATGGGTGTGGTCAAACGGTGGGAGTGGTTTATGCAGATTCGCAAAATTCGGCAAAATCCGCTGGCGTCACAAGATAACATTTGCACATGTCACTTTGCCTTGCACAAAAGTTTTTCTTTTCTTTTTTTTCACTTTTGGTGGCAGGTAGGGAAAACCTGCACAAGCTAATTGATTTCTACTTCATTAAGGGAAAGGAAAAAAAAACAAAAAAAAAAACAAAATAGGGCTGCAGCAGCATGGTGCACACCTTGAGCGGTGCACAGTGAACACGGAAGGGCGCCAGAACAGGTGCCGAGCGCTTGCCATCGCTTCTCGGCCTTCTGGCTAAGATCAAGTGTAGTATCTGTTCTTATCAGTTTAATATCTGATACGTCCCCTATCTGGGGACCATATATTAAATGGATTTTTAGAACAGGGAGCTGGAATCGGAGCTTGCTCTGTCCACTCCACGCATTGACCTGGTATTGCATTACTTCCAGGATCGGTGCACCCCTTTCCAATTCAGTTGAAAGAAAGAGACAGAGGACTGACCGACCAACAGAGAAGATTGCTGCACCTGGCAAGCTAGCAAAGAGAAAATTGACAGTTGGACGTGGCCTGATGCTGTGACTGACTCTACCTGAAAGGTACTTCATTAATTATTTTCTTTGATTGATTGATTGATTGATTGATTGATTGCAAATGACATTACTGCTGCAAAGTGTCTGATTTGCTGCCATTTTATTCAATTTTAAATGCATTGAATTCTTTTAAAATTTTTGGGCATAAATTTATTTCTGAACTTGCACTTGACCGGACACTTGAATGGGTGTGGTCAAACGGTGGGAGTGGTTTATGCAGATTCGCAAAATTCGGCAAAATCCGCTGGCGTCACAAGATAACATTTGCACATGTCACTTTGCCTTGCACAAAAGTTTTTCTTTTCTTTTTTTTCACTTTTGGTGGCAGGTAGGGAAAACCTGCACAAGCTAATTGATTTCTACTTCATTAAGGGAAAGGAAAAAAAAACAAAAAAAAAAACAAAATAGGGCTGCAGCAGCATGGTGCACACCTTGAGCGGTGCACAGTGAACACGGAAGGGCGCCAGAACAGGTGCCGAGCGCTTGCCATCGCTTCTCGGCCTTCTGGCTAAGATCAAGTGTAGTATCTGTTCTTATCAGTTTAATATCTGATACGTCCCCTATCTGGGGACCATATATTAAATGGATTTTTAGAACAGGGAGCTGGAATCGGAGCTTGCTCTGTCCACTCCACGCATTGACCTGGTATTGCATTACTTCCAGGATCGGTGCACCCCTTTCCAATTCAGTTGAAAGAAAGAGACAGAGGACTGACCGACCAACAGAGAAGATTGCTGCACCTGGCAAGCTAGCAAAGAGAAAATTGACAGTTGGACGTGGCCTGATGCTGTGACTGACTCTACCTGAAAGGTACTTCATTAATTATTTTCTTTGATTGATTGATTGATTGATTGATTGATTGCAAATGACATTACTGCTGCAAAGTGTCTGATTTGCTGCCATTTTATTCAATTTTAAATGCATTGAATTCTTTTAAAATTTTTGGGCATAAATTTATTTCTGAACTTGCACTTGACCGGACACTTGAATGGGTGTGGTCAAACGGTGGGAGTGGTTTATGCAGATTCGCAAAATTCGGCAAAATCCGCTGGCGTCACAAGATAACATTTGCACATGTCACTTTGCCTTGCACAAAAGTTTTTCTTTTCTTTTTTTCACTTTTGGTGGCAGGTAGGGAAAACCTGCACAAGCTAATTGATTTCTACTTCATTAAGGGAAAGGAAAAAAAAACAAAAAAAAAAACAAAATAGGGCTGCAGCAGCATGGTGCACACCTTGAGCGGTGCACAGTGAACACGGAAGGGCGCCAGAACAGGTGCCGAGCGCTTGCCATCGCTTCTCGGCCTTCTGGCTAAGATCAAGTGTAGTATCTGTTCTTATCAGTTTAATATCTGATACGTCCCCTATCTGGGGACCATATATTAAATGGATTTTTAGAACAGGGAGCTGGAATCGGAGCTTGCTCTGTCCACTCCACGCATTGACCTGGTATTGCATTACTTCCAGGATCGGTGCACCCCTTTCCAATTCAGTTGAAAGAAAGAGACAGAGGACTGACCGACCAACAGAGAAGATTGCTGCACCTGGCAAGCTAGCAAAGAGAAAATTGACAGTTGGACGTGGCCTGATGCTGTGACTGACTCTACCTGAAAGGTACTTCATTAATTATTTTCTTTGATTGATTGATTGATTGATTGATTGATTGCAAATGACATTACTGCTGCAAAGTGTCTGATTTGCTGCCATTTTATTCAATTTTAAATGCATTGAATTCTTTTAAAATTTTTGGGCATAAATTTATTTCTGAACTTGCACTTGACCGGACACTTGAATGGGTGTGGTCAAACGGTGGGAGTGGTTTATGCAGATTCGCAAAATTCGGCAAAATCCGCTGGCGTCACAAGATAACATTTGCACATGTCACTTTGCCCTTGCACAAAAGTTTTTCTTTTCTTTTTTTTCACTTTTGGTGGCAGGTAGGGAAAACCTGCACAAGCTAATTGATTTCTACTTCATTAAGGGAAAGGAAAAAAAAACAAAAAAAAAAACAAAATAGGGCTGCAGCAGCATGGTGCACACCTTGAGCGGTGCACAGTGAACACGGAAGGGCGCCAGAACAGGTGCCGAGCGCTTGCCATCGCTTCTCGGCCTTCTGGCTAAGATCAAGTGTAGTATCTGTTCTTATCAGTTTAATATCTGATACGTCCCCTATCTGGGGACCATATATTAAATGGATTTTTAGAACAGGGAGCTGGAATCGGAGCTTGCTCTGTCCACTCCACGCATTGACCTGGTATTGCATTACTTCCAGGATCGGTGCACCCCTTTCCAATTCAGTTGAAAGAAAGAGACAGAGGACTGACCGACCAACAGAGAAGATTGCTGCACCTGGCAAGCTAGCAAAGAGAAAATTGACAGTTGGACGTGGCCTGATGCTGTGACTGACTCTACCTGAAAGGTACTTCATTAATTATTTTCTTTGATTGATTGATTGATTGATTGATTGATTGCAAATGACATTACTGCTGCAAAGTGTCTGATTTGCTGCCATTTTATTCAATTTTAAATGCATTGAATTCTTTTAAAATTTTTGGGCATAAATTTATTTCTGAACTTGCACTTGACCGGACACTTGAATGGGTGTGGTCAAACGGTGGGAGTGGTTTATGCAGATTCGCAAAATTCGGCAAAATCCGCTGGCGTCACAAGATAACATTTGCACATGTCACTTTGCCTTGCACAAAAGTTTTTCTTTTCTTTTTTTTCACTTTTGGTGGCAGGTAGGGAAAACCTGCACAAGCTAATTGATTTCTACTTCATTAAGGGAAAGGAAAAAAAAACAAAAAAAAAAACAAAATAGGGCTGCAGCAGCATGGTGCACACCTTGAGCGGTGCACAGTGAACACGGAAGGGCGCCAGAACAGGTGCCGAGCGCTTGCCATCGCTTCTCGGCCTTCTGGCTAAGATCAAGTGTAGTATCTGTTCTTATCAGTTTAATATCTGATACGTCCCCTATCTGGGGACCATATATTAAATGGATTTTTAGAACAGGGAGCTGGAATCGGAGCTTGCTCTGTCCACTCCACGCATTGACCTGGTATTGCATTACTTCCAGGATCGGTGCACCCCTTTCCAATTCAGTTGAAAGAAAGAGACAGAGGACTGACCGACCAACAGAGAAGATTGCTGCACCTGGCAAGCTAGCAAAGAGAAAATTGACAGTTGGACGTGGCCTGATGCTGTGACTGACTCTACCTGAAAGGTACTTCATTAATTATTTTCTTTGATTGATTGATTGATTGATTGATTGATTGCAAATGACATTACTGCTGCAAAGTGTCTGATTTGCTGCCATTTTATTCAATTTTAAATGCATTGAATTCTTTTAAAATTTTTGGGCATAAATTTATTTCTGAACTTGCACTTGACCGGACACTTGAATGGGTGTGGTCAAACGGTGGGAGTGGTTTATGCAGATTCGCAAAATTCGGCAAAATCCGCTGGCGTCACAAGATAACATTTGCACATGTCACTTTGCCTTGCACAAAAGTTTTTCTTTTCTTTTTTTTCACTTTTGGTGGCAGGTAGGGAAAACCTGCACAAGCTAATTGATTTCTACTTCATTAAGGGAAAGGAAAAAAAAACAAAAAAAAAAACAAAATAGGGCTGCAGCAGCATGGTGCACACCTTGAGCGGTGCACAGTGAACACGGAAGGGCGCCAGAACAGGTGCCGAGCGCTTGCCATCGCTTCTCGGCCTTCTGGCTAAGATCAAGTGTAGTATCTGTTCTTATCAGTTTAATATCTGATACGTCCCCTATCTGGGGACCATATATTAAATGGATTTTTAGAACAGGGAGCTGGAATCGGAGCTTGCTCTGTCCACTCCACGCATTGACCTGGTATTGCATTACTTCCAGGATCGGTGCACCCCTTTCCAATTCAGTTGAAAGAAAGAGACAGAGGACTGACCGACCAACAGAGAAGATTGCTGCACCTGGCAAGCTAGCAAAGAGAAAATTGACAGTTGGACGTGGCCTGATGCTGTGACTGACTCTACCTGAAAGGTACTTCATTAATTATTTTCTTTGATTGATTGATTGATTGATTGATTGATTGCAAATGACATTACTGCTGCAAAGTGTCTGATTTGCTGCCATTTTATTCAATTTTAAATGCATTGAATTCTTTTAAAATTTTTGGGCATAAATTTATTTCTGAACTTGCACTTGACCGGACACTTGAATGGGTGTGGTCAAACGGTGGGAGTGGTTTATGCAGATTCGCAAAATTCGGCAAAATCCGCTGGCGTCACAAGATAACATTTGCACATGTCACTTTGCCTTGCACAAAAGTTTTTCTTTTCTTTTTTTTCACTTTTGGTGGCAGGTAGGGAAAACCTGCACAAGCTAATTGATTTCTACTTCATTAAGGGAAAGGAAAAAAAAACAAAAAAAAAAACAAAATAGGGCTGCAGCAGCATGGTGCACACCTTGAGCGGTGCACAGTGAACACGGAAGGGCGCCAGAACAGGTGCCGAGCGCTTGCCATCGCTTCTCGGCCTTCTGGCTAAGATCAAGTGTAGTATCTGTTCTTATCAGTTTAATATCTGATACGTCCCCTATCTGGGGACCATATATTAAATGGATTTTTAGAACAGGGAGCTGGAATCGGAGCTTGCTCTGTCCACTCCACGCATTGACCTGGTATTGCATTACTTCCAGGATCGGTGCACCCCTTTCCAATTCAGTTGAAAGAAAGAGACAGAGGACTGACCGACCAACAGAGAAGATTGCTGCACCTGGCAAGCTAGCAAAGAGAAAATTGACAGTTGGACGTGGCCTGATGCTGTGACTGACTCTACCTGAAAGGTACTTCATTAATTATTTTCTTTGATTGATTGATTGATTGATTGATTGATTGCAAATGACATTACTGCTGCAAAGTGTCTGATTTGCTGCCATTTTATTCAATTTTAAATGCATTGAATTCTTTTAAAATTTTTGGGCATAAATTTATTTCTGAACTTGCACTTGACCGGACACTTGAATGGGTGTGGTCAAACGGTGGGAGTGGTTTATGCAGATTCGCAAAATTCGGCAAAATCCGCTGGCGTCACAAGATAACATTTGCACATGTCACTTTGCCTTGCACAAAAGTTTTTCTTTTCTTTTTTTTCACTTTTGGTGGCAGGTAGGGAAAACCTGCACAAGCTAATTGATTTCTACTTCATTAAGGGAAAGGAAAAAAAAACAAAAAAAAAAACAAAATAGGGCTGCAGCAGCATGGTGCACACCTTGAGCGGTGCACAGTGAACACGGAAGGGCGCCAGAACAGGTGCCGAGCGCTTGCCATCGCTTCTCGGCCTTCTGGCTAAGATCAAGTGTAGTATCTGTTCTTATCAGTTTAATATCTGATACGTCCCCTATCTGGGGACCATATATTAAATGGATTTTTAGAACAGGGAGCTGGAATCGGAGCTTGCTCTGTCCACTCCACGCATTGACCTGGTATTGCATTACTTCCAGGATCGGTGCACCCCTTTCCAATTCAGTTGAAAGAAAGAGACAGAGGACTGACCGACCAACAGAGAAGATTGCTGCACCTGGCAAGCTAGCAAAGAGAAAATTGACAGTTGGACGTGGCCTGATGCTGTGACTGACTCTACCTGAAAGGTACTTCATTAATTATTTTCTTTGATTGATTGATTGATTGATTGATTGATTGCAAATGACATTACTGCTGCAAAGTGTCTGATTTGCTGCCATTTTATTCAATTTTAAATGCATTGAATTCTTTTAAAATTTTTGGGCATAAATTTATTTCTGAACTTGCACTTGACCGGACACTTGAATGGGTGTGGTCAAACGGTGGGAGTGGTTTATGCAGATTCGCAAAATTCGGCAAAATCCGCTGGCGTCACAAGATAACATTTGCACATGTCACTTTGCCTTGCACAAAAGTTTTTCTTTTCTTTTTTTTCACTTTTGGTGGCAGGTAGGGAAAACCTGCACAAGCTAATTGATTTCTACTTCATTAAGGGAAAGGAAAAAAAAACAAAAAAAAAAACAAAATAGGGCTGCAGCAGCATGGTGCACACCTTGAGCGGTGCACAGTGAACACGGAAGGGCGCCAGAACAGGTGCCGAGCGCTTGCCATCGCTTCTCGGCCTTCTGGCTAAGATCAAGTGTAGTATCTGTTCTTATCAGTTTAATATCTGATACGTCCCCTATCTGGGGACCATATATTAAATGGATTTTTAGAACAGGGAGCTGGAATCGGAGCTTGCTCTGTCCACTCCACGCATTGACCTGGTATTGCATTACTTCCAGGATCGGTGCACCCCTTTCCAATTCAGTTGAAAGAAAGAGACAGAGGACTGACCGACCAACAGAGAAGATTGCTGCACCTGGCAAGCTAGCAAAGAGAAAATTGACAGTTGGACGTGGCCTGATGCTGTGACTGACTCTACCTGAAAGGTACTTCATTAATTATTTTCTTTGATTGATTGATTGATTGATTGATTGATTGCAAATGACATTACTGCTGCAAAGTGTCTGATTTGCTGCCATTTTATTCAATTTTAAATGCATTGAATTCTTTTAAAATTTTTGGGCATAAATTTATTTCTGAACTTGCACTTGACCGGACACTTGAATGGGTGTGGTCAAACGGTGGGAGTGGTTTATGCAGATTCGCAAAATTCGGCAAAATCCGCTGGCGTCACAAGATAACATTTGCACATGTCACTTTGCCTTGCACAAAAGTTTTTCTTTTCTTTTTTTTCACTTTTGGTGGCAGGTAGGGAAAACCTGCACAAGCTAATTGATTTCTACTTCATTAAGGGAAAGGAAAAAAAAACAAAAAAAAAAACAAAATAGGGCTGCAGCAGCATGGTGCACACCTTGAGCGGTGCACAGTGAACACGGAAGGGCGCCAGAACAGGTGCCGAGCGCTTGCCATCGCTTCTCGGCCTTCTGGCTAAGATCAAGTGTAGTATCTGTTCTTATCAGTTTAATATCTGATACGTCCCCTATCTGGGGACCATATATTAAATGGATTTTTAGAACAGGGAGCTGGAATCGGAGCTTGCTCTGTCCACTCCACGCATTGACCTGGTATTGCATTACTTCCAGGATCGGTGCACCCCTTTCCAATTCAGTTGAAAGAAAGAGACAGAGGACTGACCGACCAACAGAGAAGATTGCTGCACCTGGCAAGCTAGCAAAGAGAAAATTGACAGTTGGACGTGGCCTGATGCTGTGACTGACTCTACCTGAAAGGTACTTCATTAATTATTTTCTTTGATTGATTGATTGATTGATTGATTGATTGCAAATGACATTACTGCTGCAAAGTGTCTGATTTGCTGCCATTTTATTCAATTTTAAATGCATTGAATTCTTTTAAAATTTTTGGGCATAAATTTATTTCTGAACTTGCACTTGACCGGACACTTGAATGGGTGTGGTCAAACGGTGGGAGTGGTTTATGCAGATTCGCAAAATTCGGCAAAATCCGCTGGCGTCACAAGATAACATTTGCACATGTCACTTTGCCTTGCACAAAAGTTTTTCTTTTCTTTTTTTTCACTTTTGGTGGCAGGTAGGGAAAACCTGCACAAGCTAATTGATTTCTACTTCATTAAGGGAAAGGAAAAAAAAACAAAAAAAAAAACAAAATAGGGCTGCAGCAGCATGGTGCACACCTTGAGCGGTGCACAGTGAACACGGAAGGGCGCCAGAACAGGTGCCGAGCGCTTGCCATCGCTTCTCGGCCTTCTGGCTAAGATCAAGTGTAGTATCTGTTCTTATCAGTTTAATATCTGATACGTCCCCTATCTGGGGACCATATATTAAATGGATTTTTAGAACAGGGAGCTGGAATCGGAGCTTGCTCTGTCCACTCCACGCATTGACCTGGTATTGCATTACTTCCAGGATCGGTGCACCCCTTTCCAATTCAGTTGAAAGAAAGAGACAGAGGACTGACCGACCAACAGAGAAGATTGCTGCACCTGGCAAGCTAGCAAAGAGAAAATTGACAGTTGGACGTGGCCTGATGCTGTGACTGACTCTACCTGAAAGGTACTTCATTAATTATTTTCTTTGATTGATTGATTGATTGATTGATTGATTGCAAATGACATTACTGCTGCAAAGTGTCTGATTTGCTGCCATTTTATTCAATTTTAAATGCATTGAATTCTTTTAAAATTTTTGGGCATAAATTTATTTCTGAACTTGCACTTGACCGGACACTTGAATGGGTGTGGTCAAACGGTGGGAGTGGTTTATGCAGATTCGCAAAATTCGGCAAAATCCGCTGGCGTCACAAGATAACATTTGCACATGTCACTTTGCCTTGCACAAAAGTTTTTCTTTTCTTTTTTTTCACTTTTGGTGGCAGGTAGGGAAAACCTGCACAAGCTAATTGATTTCTACTTCATTAAGGGAAAGGAAAAAAAAACAAAAAAAAAAACAAAATAGGGCTGCAGCAGCATGGTGCACACCTTGAGCGGTGCACAGTGAACACGGAAGGGCGCCAGAACAGGTGCCGAGCGCTTGCCATCGCTTCTCGGCCTTCTGGCTAAGATCAAGTGTAGTATCTGTTCTTATCAGTTTAATATCTGATACGTCCCCTATCTGGGGACCATATATTAAATGGATTTTTAGAACAGGGAGCTGGAATCGGAGCTTGCTCTGTCCACTCCACGCATTGACCTGGTATTGCATTACTTCCAGGATCGGTGCACCCCTTTCCAATTCAGTTGAAAGAAAGAGACAGAGGACTGACCGACCAACAGAGAAGATTGCTGCACCTGGCAAGCTAGCAAAGAGAAAATTGACAGTTGGACGTGGCCTGATGCTGTGACTGACTCTACCTGAAAGGTACTTCATTAATTATTTTCTTTGATTGATTGATTGATTGATTGATTGATTGCAAATGACATTACTGCTGCAAAGTGTCTGATTTGCTGCCATTTTATTCAATTTTAAATGCATTGAATTCTTTTAAAATTTTTGGGCATAAATTTATTTCTGAACTTGCACTTGACCGGACACTTGAATGGGTGTGGTCAAACGGTGGGAGTGGTTTATGCAGATTCGCAAAATTCGGCAAAATCCGCTGGCGTCACAAGATAACATTTGCACATGTCACTTTGCCTTGCACAAAAGTTTTTCTTTTCTTTTTTTTCACTTTTGGTGGCAGGTAGGGAAAACCTGCACAAGCTAATTGATTTCTACTTCATTAAGGGAAAGGAAAAAAAAACAAAAAAAAAAACAAAATAGGGCTGCAGCAGCATGGTGCACACCTTGAGCGGTGCACAGTGAACACGGAAGGGCGCCAGAACAGGTGCCGAGCGCTTGCCATCGCTTCTCGGCCTTCTGGCTAAGATCAAGTGTAGTATCTGTTCTTATCAGTTTAATATCTGATACGTCCCCTATCTGGGGACCATATATTAAATGGATTTTTAGAACAGGGAGCTGGAATCGGAGCTTGCTCTGTCCACTCCACGCATTGACCTGGTATTGCATTACTTCCAGGATCGGTGCACCCCTTTCCAATTCAGTTGAAAGAAAGAGACAGAGGACTGACCGACCAACAGAGAAGATTGCTGCACCTGGCAAGCTAGCAAAGAGAAAATTGACAGTTGGACGTGGCCTGATGCTGTGACTGACTCTACCTGAAAGGTACTTCATTAATTATTTTCTTTGATTGATTGATTGATTGATTGATTGATTGCAAATGACATTACTGCTGCAAAGTGTCTGATTTGCTGCCATTTTATTCAATTTTAAATGCATTGAATTCTTTTAAAATTTTTGGGCATAAATTTATTTCTGAACTTGCACTTGACCGGACACTTGAATGGGTGTGGTCAAACGGTGGGAGTGGTTTATGCAGATTCGCAAAATTCGGCAAAATCCGCTGGCGTCACAAGATAACATTTGCACATGTCACTTTGCCTTGCACAAAAGTTTTTCTTTTCTTTTTTTTCACTTTTGGTGGCAGGTAGGGAAAACCTGCACAAGCTAATTGATTTCTACTTCATTAAGGGAAAGGAAAAAAAAACAAAAAAAAAAACAAAATAGGGCTGCAGCAGCATGGTGCACACCTTGAGCGGTGCACAGTGAACACGGAAGGGCGCCAGAACAGGTGCCGAGCGCTTGCCATCGCTTCTCGGCCTTCTGGCTAAGATCAAGTGTAGTATCTGTTCTTATCAGTTTAATATCTGATACGTCCCCTATCTGGGGACCATATATTAAATGGATTTTTAGAACAGGGAGCTGGAATCGGAGCTTGCTCTGTCCACTCCACGCATTGACCTGGTATTGCATTACTTCCAGGATCGGTGCACCCCTTTCCAATTCAGTTGAAAGAAAGAGACAGAGGACTGACCGACCAACAGAGAAGATTGCTGCACCTGGCAAGCTAGCAAAGAGAAAATTGACAGTTGGACGTGGCCTGATGCTGTGACTGACTCTACCTGAAAGGTACTTCATTAATTATTTTCTTTGATTGATTGATTGATTGATTGATTGATTGCAAATGACATTACTGCTGCAAAGTGTCTGATTTGCTGCCATTTTATTCAATTTTAAATGCATTGAATTCTTTTAAAATTTTTGGGCATAAATTTATTTCTGAACTTGCACTTGACCGGACACTTGAATGGGTGTGGTCAAACGGTGGGAGTGGTTTATGCAGATTCGCAAAATTCGGCAAAATCCGCTGGCGTCACAAGATAACATTTGCACATGTCACTTTGCCTTGCACAAAAGTTTTTCTTTTCTTTTTTTTCACTTTTGGTGGCAGGTAGGGAAAACCTGCACAAGCTAATTGATTTCTACTTCATTAAGGGAAAGGAAAAAAAAACAAAAAAAAAAACAAAATAGGGCTGCAGCAGCATGGTGCACACCTTGAGCGGTGCACAGTGAACACGGAAGGGCGCCAGAACAGGTGCCGAGCGCTTGCCATCGCTTCTCGGCCTTCTGGCTAAGATCAAGTGTAGTATCTGTTCTTATCAGTTTAATATCTGATACGTCCCCTATCTGGGGACCATATATTAAATGGATTTTTAGAACAGGGAGCTGGAATCGGAGCTTGCTCTGTCCACTCCACGCATTGACCTGGTATTGCATTACTTCCAGGATCGGTGCACCCCTTTCCAATTCAGTTGAAAGAAAGAGACAGAGGACTGACCGACCAACAGAGAAGATTGCTGCACCTGGCAAGCTAGCAAAGAGAAAATTGACAGTTGGACGTGGCCTGATGCTGTGACTGACTCTACCTGAAAGGTACTTCATTAATTATTTTCTTTGATTGATTGATTGATTGATTGATTGATTGCAAATGACATTACTGCTGCAAAGTGTCTGATTTGCTGCCATTTTATTCAATTTTAAATGCATTGAATTCTTTTAAAATTTTTGGGCATAAATTTATTTCTGAACTTGCACTTGACCGGACACTTGAATGGGTGTGGTCAAACGGTGGGAGTGGTTTATGCAGATTCGCAAAATTCGGCAAAATCCGCTGGCGTCACAAGATAACATTTGCACATGTCACTTTGCCTTGCACAAAAGTTTTTCTTTTCTTTTTTTTCACTTTTGGTGGCAGGTAGGGAAAACCTGCACAAGCTAATTGATTTCTACTTCATTAAGGGAAAGGAAAAAAAAACAAAAAAAAAAACAAAATAGGGCTGCAGCAGCATGGTGCACACCTTGAGCGGTGCACAGTGAACACGGAAGGGCGCCAGAACAGGTGCCGAGCGCTTGCCATCGCTTCTCGGCCTTCTGGCTAAGATCAAGTGTAGTATCTGTTCTTATCAGTTTAATATCTGATACGTCCCCTATCTGGGGACCATATATTAAATGGATTTTTAGAACAGGGAGCTGGAATCGGAGCTTGCTCTGTCCACTCCACGCATTGACCTGGTATTGCATTACTTCCAGGATCGGTGCACCCCTTTCCAATTCAGTTGAAAGAAAGAGACAGAGGACTGACCGACCAACAGAGAAGATTGCTGCACCTGGCAAGCTAGCAAAGAGAAAATTGACAGTTGGACGTGGCCTGATGCTGTGACTGACTCTACCTGAAAGGTACTTCATTAATTATTTTCTTTGATTGATTGATTGATTGATTGATTGATTGCAAATGACATTACTGCTGCAAAGTGTCTGATTTGCTGCCATTTTATTCAATTTTAAATGCATTGAATTCTTTTAAAATTTTTGGGCATAAATTTATTTCTGAACTTGCACTTGACCGGACACTTGAATGGGTGTGGTCAAACGGTGGGAGTGGTTTATGCAGATTCGCAAAATTCGGCAAAATCCGCTGGCGTCACAAGATAACATTTGCACATGTCACTTTGCCTTGCACAAAAGTTTTTCTTTTCTTTTTTTTCACTTTTGGTGGCAGGTAGGGAAAACCTGCACAAGCTAATTGATTTCTACTTCATTAAGGGAAAGGAAAAAAAAACAAAAAAAAAAACAAAATAGGGCTGCAGCAGCATGGTGCACACCTTGAGCGGTGCACAGTGAACACGGAAGGGCGCCAGAACAGGTGCCGAGCGCTTGCCATCGCTTCTCGGCCTTCTGGCTAAGATCAAGTGTAGTATCTGTTCTTATCAGTTTAATATCTGATACGTCCCCTATCTGGGGACCATATATTAAATGGATTTTTAGAACAGGGAGCTGGAATCGGAGCTTGCTCTGTCCACTCCACGCATTGACCTGGTATTGCATTACTTCCAGGATCGGTGCACCCCTTTCCAATTCAGTTGAAAGAAAGAGACAGAGGACTGACCGACCAACAGAGAAGATTGCTGCACCTGGCAAGCTAGCAAAGAGAAAATTGACAGTTGGACGTGGCCTGATGCTGTGACTGACTCTACCTGAAAGGTACTTCATTAATTATTTTCTTTGATTGATTGATTGATTGATTGATTGATTGCAAATGACATTACTGCTGCAAAGTGTCTGATTTGCTGCCATTTTATTCAATTTTAAATGCATTGAATTCTTTTAAAATTTTTGGGCATAAATTTATTTCTGAACTTGCACTTGACCGGACACTTGAATGGGTGTGGTCAAACGGTGGGAGTGGTTTATGCAGATTCGCAAAATTCGGCAAAATCCGCTGGCGTCACAAGATAACATTTGCACATGTCACTTTGCCTTGCACAAAAGTTTTTCTTTTCTTTTTTTTCACTTTTGGTGGCAGGTAGGGAAAACCTGCACAAGCTAATTGATTTCTACTTCATTAAGGGAAAGGAAAAAAAAACAAAAAAAAAAACAAAATAGGGCTGCAGCAGCATGGTGCACACCTTGAGCGGTGCACAGTGAACACGGAAGGGCGCCAGAACAGGTGCCGAGCGCTTGCCATCGCTTCTCGGCCTTCTGGCTAAGATCAAGTGTAGTATCTGTTCTTATCAGTTTAATATCTGATACGTCCCCTATCTGGGGACCATATATTAAATGGATTTTTAGAACAGGGAGCTGGAATCGGAGCTTGCTCTGTCCACTCCACGCATTGACCTGGTATTGCATTACTTCCAGGATCGGTGCACCCCTTTCCAATTCAGTTGAAAGAAAGAGACAGAGGACTGACCGACCAACAGAGAAGATTGCTGCACCTGGCAAGCTAGCAAAGAGAAAATTGACAGTTGGACGTGGCCTGATGCTGTGACTGACTCTACCTGAAAGGTACTTCATTAATTATTTTCTTTGATTGATTGATTGATTGATTGATTGATTGCAAATGACATTACTGCTGCAAAGTGTCTGATTTGCTGCCATTTTATTCAATTTTAAATGCATTGAATTCTTTTAAAATTTTTGGGCATAAATTTATTTCTGAACTTGCACTTGACCGGACACTTGAATGGGTGTGGTCAAACGGTGGGAGTGGTTTATGCAGATTCGCAAAATTCGGCAAAATCCGCTGGCGTCACAAGATAACATTTGCACATGTCACTTTGCCTTGCACAAAAGTTTTTCTTTTCTTTTTTTTCACTTTTGGTGGCAGGTAGGGAAAACCTGCACAAGCTAATTGATTTCTACTTCATTAAGGGAAAGGAAAAAAAAACAAAAAAAAAAACAAAATAGGGCTGCAGCAGCATGGTGCACACCTTGAGCGGTGCACAGTGAACACGGAAGGGCGCCAGAACAGGTGCCGAGCGCTTGCCATCGCTTCTCGGCCTTCTGGCTAAGATCAAGTGTAGTATCTGTTCTTATCAGTTTAATATCTGATACGTCCCCTATCTGGGGACCATATATTAAATGGATTTTTAGAACAGGGAGCTGGAATCGGAGCTTGCTCTGTCCACTCCACGCATTGACCTGGTATTGCATTACTTCCAGGATCGGTGCACCCCTTTCCAATTCAGTTGAAAGAAAGAGACAGAGGACTGACCGACCAACAGAGAAGATTGCTGCACCTGGCAAGCTAGCAAAGAGAAAATTGACAGTTGGACGTGGCCTGATGCTGTGACTGACTCTACCTGAAAGGTACTTCATTAATTATTTTCTTTGATTGATTGATTGATTGATTGATTGATTGCAAATGACATTACTGCTGCAAAGTGTCTGATTTGCTGCCATTTTATTCAATTTTAAATGCATTGAATTCTTTTAAAATTTTTGGGCATAAATTTATTTCTGAACTTGCACTTGACCGGACACTTGAATGGGTGTGGTCAAACGGTGGGAGTGGTTTATGCAGATTCGCAAAATTCGGCAAAATCCGCTGGCGTCACAAGATAACATTTGCACATGTCACTTTGCCTTGCACAAAAGTTTTTCTTTTCTTTTTTTTCACTTTTGGTGGCAGGTAGGGAAAACCTGCACAAGCTAATTGATTTCTACTTCATTAAGGGAAAGGAAAAAAAAACAAAAAAAAAAACAAAATAGGGCTGCAGCAGCATGGTGCACACCTTGAGCGGTGCACAGTGAACACGGAAGGGCGCCAGAACAGGTGCCGAGCGCTTGCCATCGCTTCTCGGCCTTCTGGCTAAGATCAAGTGTAGTATCTGTTCTTATCAGTTTAATATCTGATACGTCCCCTATCTGGGGACCATATATTAAATGGATTTTTAGAACAGGGAGCTGGAATCGGAGCTTGCTCTGTCCACTCCACGCATTGACCTGGTATTGCATTACTTCCAGGATCGGTGCACCCCTTTCCAATTCAGTTGAAAGAAAGAGACAGAGGACTGACCGACCAACAGAGAAGATTGCTGCACCTGGCAAGCTAGCAAAGAGAAAATTGACAGTTGGACGTGGCCTGATGCTGTGACTGACTCTACCTGAAAGGTACTTCATTAATTATTTTCTTTGATTGATTGATTGATTGATTGATTGATTGCAAATGACATTACTGCTGCAAAGTGTCTGATTTGCTGCCATTTTATTCAATTTTAAATGCATTGAATTCTTTTAAAATTTTTGGGCATAAATTTATTTCTGAACTTGCACTTGACCGGACACTTGAATGGGTGTGGTCAAACGGTGGGAGTGGTTTATGCAGATTCGCAAAATTCGGCAAAATCCGCTGGCGTCACAAGATAACATTTGCACATGTCACTTTGCCTTGCACAAAAGTTTTTCTTTTCTTTTTTTTCACTTTTGGTGGCAGGTAGGGAAAACCTGCACAAGCTAATTGATTTCTACTTCATTAAGGGAAAGGAAAAAAAAACAAAAAAAAAAACAAAATAGGGCTGCAGCAGCATGGTGCACACCTTGAGCGGTGCACAGTGAACACGGAAGGGCGCCAGAACAGGTGCCGAGCGCTTGCCATCGCTTCTCGGCCTTCTGGCTAAGATCAAGTGTAGTATCTGTTCTTATCAGTTTAATATCTGATACGTCCCCTATCTGGGGACCATATATTAAATGGATTTTTAGAACAGGGAGCTGGAATCGGAGCTTGCTCTGTCCACTCCACGCATTGACCTGGTATTGCATTACTTCCAGGATCGGTGCACCCCTTTCCAATTCAGTTGAAAGAAAGAGACAGAGGACTGACCGACCAACAGAGAAGATTGCTGCACCTGGCAAGCTAGCAAAGAGAAAATTGACAGTTGGACGTGGCCTGATG
Source organism: Leptodactylus fuscus (assembly GCF_031893055.1). Taxonomy (NCBI): domain Eukaryota; kingdom Metazoa; phylum Chordata; class Amphibia; order Anura; family Leptodactylidae; genus Leptodactylus; species Leptodactylus fuscus. The sequence goes on along the minus strand of NW_027440446.1, from coordinate 84,959 downwards.
CTGTGACTGACTCTACCTGAAAGGTACTTCATTAATTATTTTCTTTGATTGATTGATTGATTGATTGATTGATTGCAAATGACATTACTGCTGCAAAGTGTCTGATTTGCTGCCATTTTATTCAATTTTAAATGCATTGAATTCTTTTAAAATTTTTGGGCATAAATTTATTTCTGAACTTGCACTTGACCGGACACTTGAATGGGTGTGGTCAAACGGTGGGAGTGGTTTATGCAGATTCGCAAAATTCGGCAAAATCCGCTGGCGTCACAAGATAACATTTGCACATGTCACTTTGCCTTGCACAAAAGTTTTTCTTTTCTTTTTTTTCACTTTTGGTGGCAGGTAGGGAAAACCTGCACAAGCTAATTGATTTCTACTTCATTAAGGGAAAGGAAAAAAAAACAAAAAAAAAAACAAAATAGGGCTGCAGCAGCATGGTGCACACCTTGAGCGGTGCACAGTGAACACGGAAGGGCGCCAGAACAGGTGCCGAGCGCTTGCCATCGCTTCTCGGCCTTCTGGCAAAGATCAAGTGATTTGTCTGTTCAGTGGCAAGTTATTTGGTCCAAGTCAGTGCGACAGGCCCTCTTAGGTACCCTCCCCCTCGGCCTGGTGGGATCGTCCGGGTTCATTGCCCGGACTTCACCCACCTGCTGCTATAGGGGGGGAGGATTAGTCCTGAGAGGAACGAGGAGGGATCCCCCAGTGAGCTCTCTTTTGAGTCCTTAGTGGCTAAAGAGAAACATTTTGTTGCGTTGGTTGCGGTAACCGGTTGCGGACATGGACAGGCCTTTTAAACAAGTGCCTGAATATGTCCGCATCCCAAATTCCCTGAGGATCCACCTCAGTGGAGCTGAGACTGGAGGCCGTCCAGTTGTTTTTGTGGTAGAAAAGGTGTTGGAGGGCGTCCTCCAAGTACATAGGCGTAATGTCCTGGCCATGCAGGACTACCAGAAAAGAGGGGACTATGACATTACTTTTAATGGCCCGGAATATTACAAAACTGCCTTAGGCATGGCCCGTTTACACCGCCAGAAATTAGCTGATATGGGCGTTGATGTGCTACTGCACCATGGCGAGAGAACCATACTAACTCTTAAAATGTACTCCCCATTAGTGCCTGATGATGTAGTAATAAGGTTTGTTAAATTCTTTTTTCTAGACGTGGAATTCCTTGGATCCGTCGAAAATGAATGCGGCATATGGTGCGTCAAGTGGCGGTTCTCAGTCAATTTAAAGATGGGCGAGGATGGACGACCACTACTCCCACCCGCCCGGTTCCGACTCGGTACGGTGAATGGCGACCTCTTTTATAAGGGGATGCAGCCCTTCTGCAGGAGCTGTGGGAAGTACGGCCACACCAAAGAAAGCTGCAATGTTACCTGTCGAAATTGCGGCGGCACTGACCACCAGATGAAGAACTGTGAAAGCGACAGGCGCTGCAATTTCTGCCAGCAGGTGGGACACCTGTACAGGGAATGCCCCCACAACAAATGTGCCGGAGATGACACGTCAGCTGAGCCTGGCCCGGAGGGAGAGGAAAAGGAGGAGGAGAGGAAGGAAGAGTCACCAATGGAGACCACAGGTGAAGAACCAGAGGTGCCCCCGGCCCCCCCAGAGGTACCGCCTGATCCCCCGGAGACCCCACCGGCCCGCCAGGGGGGGGAGCAAATGGAGACTGCTGGAACAGAGTCTGCCGAGTTGGTGAGCATGGTCATTGCAGATACCCCGAGGGTAGGGACCAGGATTGTATTTGAGGAGGGCGAAGCTGTAGACCTGGGGCCAAAAAAACTCAAAAAGTCTGCCTCGCAGGGTACTAAGGGTGCTGGGAAGACCCATAGTGGCAGCGGGCCTAAGAGGTCGGAAAGCCAGCCAGCGCCCGACTCAGGGTCCAAGTCCGGGTCAAAGAGAGGGATAGGTATGGGCATTCTCAGAGATCCTAGGTTCCATTACGGGGATGAGGGGGTGGTGTCGCCCAGGGGAGTGGGCGTGTCGGGTGAGACTGGTGTGCCCGCCCCAGGTGATGCTGTCCCTGACCCGTACGAAATGGTAAACACACCGCCATGTGCGCAGCCCCCCCCTCCCGTAGATCAGCCGGGTGAAAGCCCGAGGGAGGAAGGGGGGTCCCCGGGTAGACCACTTGACTCATACGAAATGGATCTGAATGCCCAGTCCCTGGAGGCCCTAGTGGACCTGTGGCCAAACATTGACGCGAGATCCCGTAGCGGGGTTATCTGCGGTTTTGACGATGCTAGCTCCCTCTCCTTTTCCCCCAGGTCTGACCTGAGTGGGGAAGATTGCCAGATAGTGAGGCGGGCTGGTGGGTCAGAAGATTAGCATACAGAAACCAGGAAGTCTTCCTTGGGATGAAGTATCGTTGTTTTTTTCGTGTGAACTATAACCTCTCCTTCTCTCCTCATGGCAGTCCTGAAGGGCATTACACTAAATATAAGGAGCGCCAGCAGCAGAAGGAGGCGTGCGGCTTTAATGAATTATCTTTCACTTTTATCGGCATCAGTGTTTTTCCTGCAGGAGTGCAGCATCCCCCACCGTTCAAACTACGAAATCTACGAAAGAGACTGGATCTATGGTTCGTCTGCGTGGTCCGGGTCTAACGAGCCCGGATCCGCCGGGGTCGCCATTCTTTTTAGGGGAAACATTCAAATTGATTTTATCCAAGAAATTTTACCTGGTAGGATTTTATTGGTTAAAGCTTTTATTGACGGCACTAGATGGCAGTTTTTAAATTTTTATGCTTCCCCCAACAGAGACGACAGGGCAAGGATGATGGAGGTATTACAACTGCATATAAATTCTGCTGAACCCCTCATCCTTGCCGGGGATTTTAACACCGTCCTCAAGGGTGAGCGCCGGCTGACAAGCAGCAATAGTCGCAACTACGATAAAACCTCCGGTATGCTCAAAAACATAATCATTGACAATAATTTAACAGACGTGTACAAAACTTGTAACAGGGGCATACCGGAGGAAGCCGGCGCCACCTGGAGCAACGCAACCTGTAGTTCTAGAATCGATTTTGTTTTATGCTCTGAGGACGTACTGCCATCTAGTTGCGAGGTTTTAGCCAATGTTTTTTCTGACCATAAAATGATATGTTTTACTGTGAATCTTAATAATAATCATTTTAGAGGTTTTAGGTCTTGGAAATTGAATGTTTCCCTGCTAGACGATCCACGGGTGGCAGAAGATTTTAAAAGGTTTTATGCGGTCTGCAGGCGGCAAAGAAATCCCCAGTCCTCCATCGTAGCCTGGTGGGAAGACACAAAAAAGAAAATTCGTAAGTTTTTTATCAAATGGGGAAAAAAGATCGCAAAGGAAAACAGGGCTTTTTATGACAATTTAAACACCCGCTTGCAGACCTTTTACTATTTTAAAAACCATGGCCTTGATATGGAACACGAGATTTTAATTCTGAAGGAAGAAATTAGAAAATGTCTGGAAAAGAAAGGGAAGGAGATTATCTTCCGCTCCCGTATTAAGCACATAGAACAAAATGAAACGTGTTCCAGATATTTTTTTAAAAAGGCAAACGGTAAAAAAGAGTGCATCTCAGAAATTGATGGTGAATCTAATATCCAAAATATTTTAAAAAAGGTACATGGTTTTTATTCTAACCTTTTTAGTGCTAAGCCCGTGGATCAGTCTTTTTTAGATGACTCGCTGAAAGAAATTACAGCAGTTTTAGACCCTGTCTCACAAAACTTTTTATCCCGAGAGCCCAATGAGAGGGAAATTTTAGACGCTATTAAAAGCTTTAAGACGGGGAAGGTGCCCGGACTGGATGGTATGCCTGTCGAATTTTATGTAAAGTTTTATGAAGTTTTAAAGGATGACCTTTTTACTTTGTTTTTAGAGGTTTTTAGATCCAAGCAGATCCCGGGGTCCTGGAAAAGAGGTGTGGTAACTTTGATATATAAAAAAGGAGAAAAAAGTGATTTAAAAAATTGGAGGCCAATCACACTCCTAAACACGGATTATAAAATCATGGCTAAGCTGTGTGCTACCCGCCTCAAAAACATCGCCGCTAAAATAATTCACGGAAACCAGGTATGTGCAATCCCGGGGCGCAACATCTGGGAGAACCTTAATTTAATAAAGGACGTGATAGAGGATACTAAGAGCCGCAGAGGTCATTTGGCAATACTTTCCATAGACTTTGAAAAAGCCTTCGACAGAGTGTCGCATTTTTATTTGTTTAAGGTTTTAGAGAAGATGGGCATACCTGAAGGTTTTTTATTATCGCTACGGGCTTTTTATGACTGTTGTACTAGCCAAGTTTTAATCAATGGTTTTAAAACAGAGGAATTTTTTTTAGAATCAGGGGTAAAACAGGGGTGTCCCTTGTCCCCACTGCTTTTTATTTGTGCGTTAGAGCCTCTTTTAAGTGTAATACGCAAAGACAAGCAGATCCATGGCGTCCCCCTCCCAGGGGGGGCGGGGGTCGAGGCTAAAGCAGTGGGGTACATGGACGATGTCGCGATTTTATGCAGGGACACCCCTTCGCTTTTAAAAACATTAAGACAAATCGAGTTTTATTGCTGTGCCTCTGGTTTTAAGGTTAATTTTAACAAGAGCTCTGTTTTAGAAATTGGGAGAGGAATGGATTTTAAAGATGTACCCGTCCCAGTTTTAGAGTCAATAACCATTTTAGGCATTTCTTTCAGCGAGTCTAATAATGGCGTGACAAGTTGGAACATGGTGGCGGACAAGGTAAATGCTAAGCTGTGTCTCTGGAAATTGAGGAATCTGTCCATGGAGGGTAAAGTGCTGGTTTTAAAGATGATTATTTTACCGATTTTACTCTATTTAAGCATGGTGTTCCCTCCCCCCACAAATATGCTTAAAAAAATCACGAAAAACTGTTACACGTTCTTTTGGAACTCCCCTATGGAGAAATTAAAACGAAGTGAAGTAATGAAGTCCAAAAAGAACGGGGGGAGGGATTTTCCCGATTTTAGCAGATTCCTTTTATTAAAATATTTTTGCTACGTTTTTAACACTCTTTTTAAAAACAACCATTGGTCATATTTTACTCGTTATTATCTAGGTTTTTTTATGCGGAGATTTAAGTGGTTCGATATCGTTTTAACAGCCCCTTACTCTTTTAAATTAGTCCCGCACTATGTGATAATAGAAAAAATTGTGTTTTTATATGACTTAAAAAGTAAGAGTGTTGAACTTCTTAAGAATAGCAAAAAGTTAATCGCAGATTTTAAAAGCAAAGAGGTCGTGTGTAAGATTGGTAACCTCAGTGAGCAAAAGAGCAAAACCGCGTGGATTTTAATTAACGCTTCTTATCTTTTTAACCCACAGAGAGACCTCGCCTGGAGTTGCGCCCAGATGTGCCTTCCATGCCGGGCGTTCCAATACCGGAGGGGCTATGCGAGGTCCGCCGTCTGTCCCAGGACTGGATGTAGGAGAGATGAAACAATACAACACCTCCTTTGGGACTGCAGTTTCGCGCAAGATTTCTGGAAGCTGTTTTTTCCACTTTTAAAGAAGATGGCGGACCTCCAGATTTTAACCCCTGAAACTATTTTATATGGACTATTCAGATGCCCCTCCCAAAGACATCAGGCGACGGCGTGGAAGGCCATCAACACAGCAAAGGGCGCACTCTGGGCGGCGAGAAACATTTTAGTCTTTAAACATGAACTTTTAACTACACGCGACGTTTTAAATCTGTGTTTTAGTGGAATGTATTTATATTATGTTTTAGACAAAAAACAGAACGCTCCTGCAATAAAATTATGGCATTATGAGGAGTGGAGAACAGCTACTTGACGTCACCATGTGTCCAACTTATGTACCGAGTCGGAATCTTTTAATGAACTGTGATATGATATTTTATGCATTTCTGTGACTGAGACGTGTAAACTTGTATATTTATGTTATTTTATGCTAAATTATGTGATTATTTGTATACATGAATAATCATAAAAATGTATGTTACTTGACTTTCTTGCTTAATAAAAATGGCCCTTAGTGGCTAGTAAATCAAAAAAATCTGTTCTTATCAGTTTAATATCTGATACGTCCCCTATCTGGGGACCATATATTAAATGGATTTTTAGAACAGGGAGCTGGAATCGGAGCTTGCTCTGTCCACTCCACGCATTGACCTGGTATTGCATTACTTCCAGGATCGGTGCACCCCTTTCCAATTCAGTTGAAAGAAAGAGACAGAGGACTGACCGACCAACAGAGAAGATTGCTGCACCTGGCAAGCTAGCAAAGAGAAAATTGACAGTTGGACGTGGCCTGATGCTGTGACTGACTCTACCTGAAAGGTACTTCATTAATTATTTTCTTTGATTGATTGATTGATTGATTGATTGATTGCAAATGACATTACTGCTGCAAAGTGTCTGATTTGCTGCCATTTTATTCAATTTTAAATGCATTGAATTCTTTTAAAATTTTTGGGCATAAATTTATTTCTGAACTTGCACTTGACCGGACACTTGAATGGGTGTGGTCAAACGGTGGGAGTGGTTTATGCAGATTCGCAAAATTCGGCAAAATCCGCTGGCGTCACAAGATAACATTTGCACATGTCACTTTGCCTTGCACAAAAGTTTTTCTTTTCTTTTTTTTCACTTTTGGTGGCAGGTAGGGAAAACCTGCACAAGCTAATTGATTTCTACTTCATTAAGGGAAAGGAAAAAAAAACAAAAAAAAAAACAAAATAGGGCTGCAGCAGCATGGTGCACACCTTGAGCGGTGCACAGTGAACACGGAAGGGCGCCAGAACAGGTGCCGAGCGCTTGCCATCGCTTCTCGGCCTTCTGGCTAAGATCAAGTGTAGTATCTGTTCTTATCAGTTTAATATCTGATACGTCCCCTATCTGGGGACCATATATTAAATGGATTTTTAGAACAGGGAGCTGGAATCGGAGCTTGCTCTGTCCACTCCACGCATTGACCTGGTATTGCATTACTTCCAGGATCGGTGCACCCCTTTCCAATTCAGTTGAAAGAAAGAGACAGAGGACTGACCGACCAACAGAGAAGATTGCTGCACCTGGCAAGCTAGCAAAGAGAAAATTGACAGTTGGACGTGGCCTGATGCTGTGACTGACTCTACCTGAAAGGTACTTCATTAATTATTTTCTTTGATTGATTGATTGATTGATTGATTGATTGCAAATGACATTACTGCTGCAAAGTGTCTGATTTGCTGCCATTTTATTCAATTTTAAATGCATTGAATTCTTTTAAAATTTTTGGGCATAAATTTATTTCTGAACTTGCACTTGACCGGACACTTGAATGGGTGTGGTCAAACGGTGGGAGTGGTTTATGCAGATTCGCAAAATTCGGCAAAATCCGCTGGCGTCACAAGATAACATTTGCACATGTCACTTTGCCTTGCACAAAAGTTTTTCTTTTCTTTTTTTTCACTTTTGGTGGCAGGTAGGGAAAACCTGCACAAGCTAATTGATTTCTACTTCATTAAGGGAAAGGAAAAAAAAACAAAAAAAAAAACAAAATAGGGCTGCAGCAGCATGGTGCACACCTTGAGCGGTGCACAGTGAACACGGAAGGGCGCCAGAACAGGTGCCGAGCGCTTGCCATCGCTTCTCGGCCTTCTGGCTAAGATCAAGTGTAGTATCTGTTCTTATCAGTTTAATATCTGATACGTCCCCTATCTGGGGACCATATATTAAATGGATTTTTAGAACAGGGAGCTGGAATCGGAGCTTGCTCTGTCCACTCCACGCATTGACCTGGTATTGCATTACTTCCAGGATCGGTGCACCCCTTTCCAATTCAGTTGAAAGAAAGAGACAGAGGACTGACCGACCAACAGAGAAGATTGCTGCACCTGGCAAGCTAGCAAAGAGAAAATTGACAGTTGGACGTGGCCTGATGCTGTGACTGACTCTACCTGAAAGGTACTTCATTAATTATTTTCTTTGATTGATTGATTGATTGATTGATTGATTGCAAATGACATTACTGCTGCAAAGTGTCTGATTTGCTGCCATTTTATTCAATTTTAAATGCATTGAATTCTTTTAAAATTTTTGGGCATAAATTTATTTCTGAACTTGCACTTGACCGGACACTTGAATGGGTGTGGTCAAACGGTGGGAGTGGTTTATGCAGATTCGCAAAATTCGGCAAAATCCGCTGGCGTCACAAGATAACATTTGCACATGTCACTTTGCCTTGCACAAAAGTTTTTCTTTTCTTTTTTTTCACTTTTGGTGGCAGGTAGGGAAAACCTGCACAAGCTAATTGATTTCTACTTCATTAAGGGAAAGGAAAAAAAAACAAAAAAAAAAACAAAATAGGGCTGCAGCAGCATGGTGCACACCTTGAGCGGTGCACAGTGAACACGGAAGGGCGCCAGAACAGGTGCCGAGCGCTTGCCATCGCTTCTCGGCCTTCTGGCTAAGATCAAGTGTAGTATCTGTTCTTATCAGTTTAATATCTGATACGTCCCCTATCTGGGGACCATATATTAAATGGATTTTTAGAACAGGGAGCTGGAATCGGAGCTTGCTCTGTCCACTCCACGCATTGACCTGGTATTGCATTACTTCCAGGATCGGTGCACCCCTTTCCAATTCAGTTGAAAGAAAGAGACAGAGGACTGACCGACCAACAGAGAAGATTGCTGCACCTGGCAAGCTAGCAAAGAGAAAATTGACAGTTGGACGTGGCCTGATGCTGTGACTGACTCTACCTGAAAGGTACTTCATTAATTATTTTCTTTGATTGATTGATTGATTGATTGATTGATTGCAAATGACATTACTGCTGCAAAGTGTCTGATTTGCTGCCATTTTATTCAATTTTAAATGCATTGAATTCTTTTAAAATTTTTGGGCATAAATTTATTTCTGAACTTGCACTTGACCGGACACTTGAATGGGTGTGGTCAAACGGTGGGAGTGGTTTATGCAGATTCGCAAAATTCGGCAAAATCCGCTGGCGTCACAAGATAACATTTGCACATGTCACTTTGCCTTGCACAAAAGTTTTTCTTTTCTTTTTTTTCACTTTTGGTGGCAGGTAGGGAAAACCTGCACAAGCTAATTGATTTCTACTTCATTAAGGGAAAGGAAAAAAAAACAAAAAAAAAAACAAAATAGGGCTGCAGCAGCATGGTGCACACCTTGAGCGGTGCACAGTGAACACGGAAGGGCGCCAGAACAGGTGCCGAGCGCTTGCCATCGCTTCTCGGCCTTCTGGCAAAGATCAAGTGATTTGTCTGTTCAGTGGCAAGTTATTTGGTCCAAGTCAGTGCGACAGGCCCTCTTAGGTACCCTCCCCCTCGGCCTGGTGGGATCGTCCGGGTTCATTGCCCGGACTTCACCCACCTGCTGCTATAGGGGGGGAGGATTAGTCCTGAGAGGAACGAGGAGGGATCCCCCAGTGAGCTCTCTTTTGAGTCCTTAGTGGCTAAAGAGAAACATTTTGTTGCGTTGGTTGCGGTAACCGGTTGCGGACATGGACAGGCCTTTTAAACAAGTGCCTGAATATGTCCGCATCCCAAATTCCCTGAGGATCCACCTCAGTGGAGCTGAGACTGGAGGCCGTCCAGTTGTTTTTGTGGTAGAAAAGGTGTTGGAGGGCGTCCTCCAAGTACATAGGCGTAATGTCCTGGCCATGCAGGACTACCAGAAAAGAGGGGACTATGACATTACTTTTAATGGCCCGGAATATTACAAAACTGCCTTAGGCATGGCCCGTTTACACCGCCAGAAATTAGCTGATATGGGCGTTGATGTGCTACTGCACCATGGCGAGAGAACCATACTAACTCTTAAAATGTACTCCCCATTAGTGCCTGATGATGTAGTAATAAGGTTTGTTAAATTCTTTTTTCTAGACGTGGAATTCCTTGGATCCGTCGAAAATGAATGCGGCATATGGTGCGTCAAGTGGCGGTTCTCAGTCAATTTAAAGATGGGCGAGGATGGACGACCACTACTCCCACCCGCCCGGTTCCGACTCGGTACGGTGAATGGCGACCTCTTTTATAAGGGGATGCAGCCCTTCTGCAGGAGCTGTGGGAAGTACGGCCACACCAAAGAAAGCTGCAATGTTACCTGTCGAAATTGCGGCGGCACTGACCACCAGATGAAGAACTGTGAAAGCGACAGGCGCTGCAATTTCTGCCAGCAGGTGGGACACCTGTACAGGGAATGCCCCCACAACAAATGTGCCGGAGATGACACGTCAGCTGAGCCTGGCCCGGAGGGAGAGGAAAAGGAGGAGGAGAGGAAGGAAGAGTCACCAATGGAGACCACAGGTGAAGAACCAGAGGTGCCCCCGGCCCCCCCAGAGGTACCGCCTGATCCCCCGGAGACCCCACCGGCCCGCCAGGAGGGGGAGCAAATGGAGACTGCTGGAACAGAGTCTGCCGAGTTGGTGAGCATGGTCATTGCAGATACCCCGAGGGTAGGGACCAGGATTGTATTTGAGGAGGGCGAAGCTGTAGACCTGGGGCCAAAAAAACTCAAAAAGTCTGCCTCGCAGGGTACTAAGGGTGCTGGGAAGACCCATAGTGGCAGCGGGCCTAAGAGGTCGGAAAGCCAGCCAGCGCCCGACTCAGGGTCCAAGTCCGGGTCAAAGAGAGGGATAGGTATGGGCATTCTCAGAGATCCTAGGTTCCATTACGGGGATGAGGGGGTGGTGTCGCCCAGGGGAGTGGGCGTGTCGGGTGAGACTGGTGTGCCCGCCCCAGGTGATGCTGTCCCTGACCCGTACGAAATGGTAAACACACCGCCATGTGCGCAGCCCCCCCCTCCCGTAGATCAGCCGGGTGAAAGCCCGAGGGAGGAAGGGGGGTCCCCGGGTAGACCACCTGACTCATACGAAATGGATCTGAATGCCCAGTCCCTGGAGGCCCTAGTGGACCTGTGGCCAAACATTGACGCGAGATCCCGTAGCGGGGTTATCTGCGGTTTTGACGATGCTAGCTCCCTCTCCTTTTCCCCCAGGTCTGACCTGAGTGGGGAAGATTGCCAGATAGTGAGGCGGGCTGGTGGGTCAGAAGATTAGCATACAGAAACCAGGAAGTCTTCCTTGGGATGAAGTATCGTTGTTTTTTTCGTGTGAACTATAACCTCTCCTTCTCTCCTCATGGCAGTCCTGAAGGGCATTACACTAAATATAAGGAGCGCCAGCAGCAGAAGGAGGCGTGCGGCTTTAATGAATTATCTTTCACTTTTATCGGCATCAGTGTTTTTCCTGCAGGAGTGCAGCATCCCCCACCGTTCAAACTACGAAATCTACGAAAGAGACTGGATCTATGGTTCGTCTGCGTGGTCCGGGTCTAACGAGCCCGGATCCGCCGGGGTCGCCATTCTTTTTAGGGGAAACATTCAAATTGATTTTATCCAAGAAATTTTACCTGGTAGGATTTTATTGGTTAAAGCTTTTATTGACGGCACTAGATGGCAGTTTTTAAATTTTTATGCTTCCCCCAACAGAGACGACAGGGCAAGGATGATGGAGGTATTACAACTGCATATAAATTCTGCTGAACCCCTCATCCTTGCCGGGGATTTTAACACCGTCCTCAAGGGTGAGCGCCGGCTGACAAGCAGCAATAGTCGCAACTACGATAAAACCTCCGGTATGCTCAAAAACATAATCATTGACAATAATTTAACAGACGTGTACAAAACTTGTAACAGGGGCATACCGGAGGAAGCCGGCGCCACCTGGAGCAACGCAACCTGTAGTTCTAGAATCGATTTTGTTTTATGCTCTGAGGACGTACTGCCATCTAGTTGCGAGGTTTTAGCCAATGTTTTTTCTGACCATAAAATGATATGTTTTACTGTGAATCTTAATAATAATCATTTTAGAGGTTTTAGGTCTTGGAAATTGAATGTTTCCCTGCTAGACGATCCACGGGTGGCAGAAGATTTTAAAAGGTTTTATGCGGTCTGCAGGCGGCAAAGAAATCCCCAGTCCTCCATCGTAGCCTGGTGGGAAGACACAAAAAAGAAAATTCGTAAGTTTTTTATCAAATGGGGAAAAAAGATCGCAAAGGAAAACAGGGCTTTTTATGACAATTTAAACACCCGCTTGCAGACCTTTTACTATTTTAAAAACCATGGCCTTGATATGGAACACGAGATTTTAATTCTGAAGGAAGAAATTAGAAAATGTCTGGAAAAGAAAGGGAAGGAGATTATCTTCCGCTCCCGTATTAAGCACATAGAACAAAATGAAACGTGTTCCAGATATTTTTTTAAAAAGGCAAACGGTAAAAAAGAGTGCATCTCTGAAATTGATGGTGAATCTAATATCCAAAATATTTTAAAAAAGGTACATGGTTTTTATTCTAACCTTTTTAGTGCTAAGCCCGTGGATCAGTCTTTTTTAGATGACTCACTGAAAGAAATTACAGCAGTTTTAGACCCTGTCTCACAAAACTTTTTATCCCGAGAGCCCAATGAGAGGGAAATTTTAGACGTTATTAAAAGTTTTAAGACGGGGAAGGTGCCCGGACTGGATGGTATGCCTGTCGAATTTTATGTAAAGTTTTATGAAGTTTTAAAGGATGACCTTTTTACTTTGTTTTTAGAGGTTTTTAGATCCAAGCAGATCCCGGGGTCCTGGAAAAGAGGTGTGGTAACTTTGATATATAAAAAAGGAGAAAAAAGTGATTTAAAAAATTGGAGGCCAATCACACTCCTAAACACGGATTATAAAATCATGGCCAAGCTGTGTGCTACCCGCTTCAAAAACATCGCCGCTAAAATAATTCACGGAAACCAGGTATGTGCAATCCCGGGGCGCAACATCTGGGAGAACCTTAATTTAATAAAGGACGTGATAGAGGATACTAAGAGCCGCAGAGGTCATTTGGCAATACTTTCCATAGACTTTGAAAAAGCCTTCGACAGAGTGTCGCATTTTTATCTGTTTAAGGTTTTAGAGAAGATGGGCATACCTGAAGGTTTTTTATTATCGCTACGGGCTTTTTATGACTGTTGTACTAGCCAAGTTTTAATCAATGGTTTTAAAACAGAGGAATTTTTTTTAGAATCAGGGGTAAAACAGGGGTGTCCCTTGTCCCCACTGCTTTTTATTTGTGCGTTAGAGCCTCTTTTAAGTGTAATACGCAAAGACAAGCAGATCCATGGCGTCCCCCTCCCAGGGGGGGCGGGGGTCGAGGCTAAAGCAGTGGGGTACATGGACGATGTCGCGATTTTATGCAGGGACACCCCTTCGCTTTTAAAAACATTAAGACAAATCGAGTTTTATTGCTGTGCCTCTGGTTTTAAGGTTAATTTTAACAAGAGCTCTGTTTTAGAAATTGGGAGAGGAATGGATTTTAAAGATGTACCCGTCCCAGTTTTAGAGTCAATAACCATTTTAGGCATTTCTTTCAGTGAGTCTAATAATGGCGTGACAAGTTGGAACATGGTGGCGGACAAGGTAAATGCTAAGCTGTGTCTCTGGAAATTGAGGAATCTGTCCATGGAGGGTAAAGTGCTGGTTTTAAAGATGATTATTTTACCGATTTTACTCTATTTAAGCATGGTGTTCCCTCCCCCCACAAATATGCTTAAAAAAATCACGAAAAACTGTTACACGTTCTTTTGGAACTCCCCTATGGAGAAATTAAAACGAAGTGAAGTGATGAAGTCCAAAAAGAACGGGGGGAGGGATTTTCCCGATTTTAGCAGATTCCTTTTATTAAAATATTTTTGCTACGTTTTTAACACTCTTTTTAAAAGCAACCATTGGTCATATTTTACTCGTTATTATCTAGGTTTTTTTATGCGGAGATTTAAGTGGTTCGATATTGTTTTAACAGCCCCTTACTCTTTTAAATTAGTCCCGCACTATGTGATAATAGAAAAAATTGTGTTTTTATATGACTTAAAAAGTAAGAGTGTTGAACTTCTTAAGAATAGCAAAAAGTTAATCGCAGATTTTAAAAGCAAAGAGATCGTGTGTAAGATTGGTAACCTCAGTGAGCAAAAGAGCAAAACCGCGTGGATTTTAATTAACGCTTCTTATCTTTTTAACCCACAGAGAGACCTCGCCTGGAGTTGCGCCCAGATGTGCCTTCCATGCCGGGCGTTCCAATACCGGAGGGGCTATGCGAGGTCCGCCGTCTGTCCCAGGACTGGATGTAGGAGAGATGAAACAATACAACACCTCCTTTGGGACTGCAGTTTCGCGCAAGACTTCTGGAAGCTGTTTTTTCCACTCTTAAAGAAGATGGCGGACCTCCAGATTTTAACCCTTGAAACTATTTTATATGGACTATTCAGATGCCCCTCCCAAAGACATCAGGCGACGGCGTGGAAGGCCATCAACACAGCAAAGGGCGCACTCTGGGCGGCGAGAAACATTTTAGTCTTTAAACATGAACTTTTAACTACACGCGACGTTTTAAATCTGTGTTTTAGTGGAATGTATTTATATTATGTTTTAGACAAAAAACAGAACGCTCCTGCAATAAAATTATGGCATTATGAGGAGTGGAGAACAGCTACTTGACGTCACCATGTGTCCAACTTATGTACCGAGTCGGAATCTTTTAATGAACTGTGATATGATATTTTATGCATTTCTGTGACTGAGACGTGTAAACTTGTATATTTATGTTATTTTATGTTAAATTATGTGATTATTTGTATACATGAATAATCATAAAAATGTATGTTACTTGACTTTTTTGCTTAATAAAAATGGCCCTTAGTGGCTAGTAAATCAAAAAATCTGTTCTTATCAGTTTAATATCTGATACGTCCCCTATCTGGGGACCATATATTAAATGGATTTTTAGAACAGGGAGCTGGAATCGGAGCTTGCTCTGTCCACTCCACGCATTGACCTGGTATTGCATTACTTCCAGGATCGGTGCACCCCTTTCCAATTCAGTTGAAAGAAAGAGACAGAGGACTGACCGACCAACAGAGAAGATTGCTGCACCTGGCAAGCTAGCAAAGAGAAAATTGACAGTTGGACGTGGCCTGATGCTGTGACTGACTCTACCTGAAAGGTACTTCATTAATTATTTTCTTTGATTGATTGATTGATTGATTGATTGATTGCAAATGACATTACTGCTGCAAAGTGTCTGATTTGCTGCCATTTTATTCAATTTTAAATGCATTGAATTCTTTTAAAATTTTTGGGCATAAATTTATTTCTGAACTTGCACTTGACCGGACACTTGAATGGGTGTGGTCAAACGGTGGGAGTGGTTTATGCAGATTCGCAAAATTCGGCAAAATCCGCTGGCGTCACAAGATAACATTTGCACATGTCACTTTGCCTTGCACAAAAGTTTTTCTTTTCTTTTTTTTCACTTTTGGTGGCAGGTAGGGAAAACCTGCACAAGCTAATTGATTTCTACTTCATTAAGGGAAAGGAAAAAAAAACAAAAAAAAAAACAAAATAGGGCTGCAGCAGCATGGTGCACACCTTGAGCGGTGCACAGTGAACACGGAAGGGCGCCAGAACAGGTGCCGAGCGCTTGCCATCGCTTCTCGGCCTTCTGGCTAAGATCAAGTGTAGTATCTGTTCTTATCAGTTTAATATCTGATACGTCCCCTATCTGGGGACCATATATTAAATGGATTTTTAGAACAGGGAGCTGGAATCGGAGCTTGCTCTGTCCACTCCACGCATTGACCTGGTATTGCATTACTTCCAGGATCGGTGCACCCCTTTCCAATTCAGTTGAAAGAAAGAGACAGAGGACTGACCGACCAACAGAGAAGATTGCTGCACCTGGCAAGCTAGCAAAGAGAAAATTGACAGTTGGACGTGGCCTGATGCTGTGACTGACTCTACCTGAAAGGTACTTCATTAATTATTTTCTTTGATTGATTGATTGATTGATTGATTGATTGCAAATGACATTACTGCTGCAAAGTGTCTGATTTGCTGCCATTTTATTCAATTTTAAATGCATTGAATTCTTTTAAAATTTTTGGGCATAAATTTATTTCTGAACTTGCACTTGACCGGACACTTGAATGGGTGTGGTCAAACGGTGGGAGTGGTTTATGCAGATTCGCAAAATTCGGCAAAATCCGCTGGCGTCACAAGATAACATTTGCACATGTCACTTTGCCTTGCACAAAAGTTTTTCTTTTCTTTTTTTTCACTTTTGGTGGCAGGTAGGGAAAACCTGCACAAGCTAATTGATTTCTACTTCATTAAGGGAAAGGAAAAAAAAACAAAAAAAAAAACAAAATAGGGCTGCAGCAGCATGGTGCACACCTTGAGCGGTGCACAGTGAACACGGAAGGGCGCCAGAACAGGTGCCGAGCGCTTGCCATCGCTTCTCGGCCTTCTGGCTAAGATCAAGTGTAGTATCTGTTCTTATCAGTTTAATATCTGATACGTCCCCTATCTGGGGACCATATATTAAATGGATTTTTAGAACAGGGAGCTGGAATCGGAGCTTGCTCTGTCCACTCCACGCATTGACCTGGTATTGCATTACTTCCAGGATCGGTGCACCCCTTTCCAATTCAGTTGAAAGAAAGAGACAGAGGACTGACCGACCAACAGAGAAGATTGCTGCACCTGGCAAGCTAGCAAAGAGAAAATTGACAGTTGGACGTGGCCTGATGCTGTGACTGACTCTACCTGAAAGGTACTTCATTAATTATTTTCTTTGATTGATTGATTGATTGATTGATTGATTGCAAATGACATTACTGCTGCAAAGTGTCTGATTTGCTGCCATTTTATTCAATTTTAAATGCATTGAATTCTTTTAAAATTTTTGGGCATAAATTTATTTCTGAACTTGCACTTGACCGGACACTTGAATGGGTGTGGTCAAACGGTGGGAGTGGTTTATGCAGATTCGCAAAATTCGGCAAAATCCGCTGGCGTCACAAGATAACATTTGCACATGTCACTTTGCCTTGCACAAAAGTTTTTCTTTTCTTTTTTTTCACTTTTGGTGGCAGGTAGGGAAAACCTGCACAAGCTAATTGATTTCTACTTCATTAAGGGAAAGGAAAAAAAAACAAAAAAAAAAACAAAATAGGGCTGCAGCAGCATGGTGCACACCTTGAGCGGTGCACAGTGAACACGGAAGGGCGCCAGAACAGGTGCCGAGCGCTTGCCATCGCTTCTCGGCCTTCTGGCTAAGATCAAGTGTAGTATCTGTTCTTATCAGTTTAATATCTGATACGTCCCCTATCTGGGGACCATATATTAAATGGATTTTTAGAACAGGGAGCTGGAATCGGAGCTTGCTCTGTCCACTCCACGCATTGACCTGGTATTGCATTACTTCCAGGATCGGTGCACCCCTTTCCAATTCAGTTGAAAGAAAGAGACAGAGGACTGACCGACCAACAGAGAAGATTGCTGCACCTGGCAAGCTAGCAAAGAGAAAATTGACAGTTGGACGTGGCCTGATGCTGTGACTGACTCTACCTGAAAGGTACTTCATTAATTATTTTCTTTGATTGATTGATTGATTGATTGATTGATTGCAAATGACATTACTGCTGCAAAGTGTCTGATTTGCTGCCATTTTATTCAATTTTAAATGCATTGAATTCTTTTAAAATTTTTGGGCATAAATTTATTTCTGAACTTGCACTTGACCGGACACTTGAATGGGTGTGGTCAAACGGTGGGAGTGGTTTATGCAGATTCGCAAAATTCGGCAAAATCCGCTGGCGTCACAAGATAACATTTGCACATGTCACTTTGCCTTGCACAAAAGTTTTTCTTTTCTTTTTTTTCACTTTTGGTGGCAGGTAGGGAAAACCTGCACAAGCTAATTGATTTCTACTTCATTAAGGGAAAGGAAAAAAAAACAAAAAAAAAAACAAAATAGGGCTGCAGCAGCATGGTGCACACCTTGAGCGGTGCACAGTGAACACGGAAGGGCGCCAGAACAGGTGCCGAGCGCTTGCCATCGCTTCTCGGCCTTCTGGCTAAGATCAAGTGTAGTATCTGTTCTTATCAGTTTAATATCTGATACGTCCCCTATCTGGGGACCATATATTAAATGGATTTTTAGAACAGGGAGCTGGAATCGGAGCTTGCTCTGTCCACTCCACGCATTGACCTGGTATTGCATTACTTCCAGGATCGGTGCACCCCTTTCCAATTCAGTTGAAAGAAAGAGACAGAGGACTGACCGACCAACAGAGAAGATTGCTGCACCTGGCAAGCTAGCAAAGAGAAAATTGACAGTTGGACGTGGCCTGATGCTGTGACTGACTCTACCTGAAAGGTACTTCATTAATTATTTTCTTTGATTGATTGATTGATTGATTGATTGATTGCAAATGACATTACTGCTGCAAAGTGTCTGATTTGCTGCCATTTTATTCAATTTTAAATGCATTGAATTCTTTTAAAATTTTTGGGCATAAATTTATTTCTGAACTTGCACTTGACCGGACACTTGAATGGGTGTGGTCAAACGGTGGGAGTGGTTTATGCAGATTCGCAAAATTCGGCAAAATCCGCTGGCGTCACAAGATAACATTTGCACATGTCACTTTGCCTTGCACAAAAGTTTTTCTTTTCTTTTTTTTCACTTTTGGTGGCAGGTAGGGAAAACCTGCACAAGCTAATTGATTTCTACTTCATTAAGGGAAAGGAAAAAAAAACAAAAAAAAAAACAAAATAGGGCTGCAGCAGCATGGTGCACACCTTGAGCGGTGCACAGTGAACACGGAAGGGCGCCAGAACAGGTGCCGAGCGCTTGCCATCGCTTCTCGGCCTTCTGGCTAAGATCAAGTGTAGTATCTGTTCTTATCAGTTTAATATCTGATACGTCCCCTATCTGGGGACCATATATTAAATGGATTTTTAGAACAGGGAGCTGGAATCGGAGCTTGCTCTGTCCACTCCACGCATTGACCTGGTATTGCATTACTTCCAGGATCGGTGCACCCCTTTCCAATTCAGTTGAAAGAAAGAGACAGAGGACTGACCGACCAACAGAGAAGATTGCTGCACCTGGCAAGCTAGCAAAGAGAAAATTGACAGTTGGACGTGGCCTGATGCTGTGACTGACTCTACCTGAAAGGTACTTCATTAATTATTTTCTTTGATTGATTGATTGATTGATTGATTGATTGCAAATGACATTACTGCTGCAAAGTGTCTGATTTGCTGCCATTTTATTCAATTTTAAATGCATTGAATTCTTTTAAAATTTTTGGGCATAAATTTATTTCTGAACTTGCACTTGACCGGACACTTGAATGGGTGTGGTCAAACGGTGGGAGTGGTTTATGCAGATTCGCAAAATTCGGCAAAATCCGCTGGCGTCACAAGATAACATTTGCACATGTCACTTTGCCTTGCACAAAAGTTTTTCTTTTCTTTTTTTTCACTTTTGGTGGCAGGTAGGGAAAACCTGCACAAGCTAATTGATTTCTACTTCATTAAGGGAAAGGAAAAAAAAACAAAAAAAAAAACAAAATAGGGCTGCAGCAGCATGGTGCACACCTTGAGCGGTGCACAGTGAACACGGAAGGGCGCCAGAACAGGTGCCGAGCGCTTGCCATCGCTTCTCGGCCTTCTGGCTAAGATCAAGTGTAGTATCTGTTCTTATCAGTTTAATATCTGATACGTCCCCTATCTGGGGACCATATATTAAATGGATTTTTAGAACAGGGAGCTGGAATCGGAGCTTGCTCTGTCCACTCCACGCATTGACCTGGTATTGCATTACTTCCAGGATCGGTGCACCCCTTTCCAATTCAGTTGAAAGAAAGAGACAGAGGACTGACCGACCAACAGAGAAGATTGCTGCACCTGGCAAGCTAGCAAAGAGAAAATTGACAGTTGGACGTGGCCTGATGCTGTGACTGACTCTACCTGAAAGGTACTTCATTAATTATTTTCTTTGATTGATTGATTGATTGATTGATTGATTGCAAATGACATTACTGCTGCAAAGTGTCTGATTTGCTGCCATTTTATTCAATTTTAAATGCATTGAATTCTTTTAAAATTTTTGGGCATAAATTTATTTCTGAACTTGCACTTGACCGGACACTTGAATGGGTGTGGTCAAACGGTGGGAGTGGTTTATGCAGATTCGCAAAATTCGGCAAAATCCGCTGGCGTCACAAGATAACATTTGCACATGTCACTTTGCCTTGCACAAAAGTTTTTCTTTTCTTTTTTTTCACTTTTGGTGGCAGGTAGGGAAAACCTGCACAAGCTAATTGATTTCTACTTCATTAAGGGAAAGGAAAAAAAAACAAAAAAAAAAACAAAATAGGGCTGCAGCAGCATGGTGCACACCTTGAGCGGTGCACAGTGAACACGGAAGGGCGCCAGAACAGGTGCCGAGCGCTTGCCATCGCTTCTCGGCCTTCTGGCTAAGATCAAGTGTAGTATCTGTTCTTATCAGTTTAATATCTGATACGTCCCCTATCTGGGGACCATATATTAAATGGATTTTTAGAACAGGGAGCTGGAATCGGAGCTTGCTCTGTCCACTCCACGCATTGACCTGGTATTGCATTACTTCCAGGATCGGTGCACCCCTTTCCAATTCAGTTGAAAGAAAGAGACAGAGGACTGACCGACCAACAGAGAAGATTGCTGCACCTGGCAAGCTAGCAAAGAGAAAATTGACAGTTGGACGTGGCCTGATGCTGTGACTGACTCTACCTGAAAGGTACTTCATTAATTATTTTCTTTGATTGATTGATTGATTGATTGATTGATTGCAAATGACATTACTGCTGCAAAGTGTCTGATTTGCTGCCATTTTATTCAATTTTAAATGCATTGAATTCTTTTAAAATTTTTGGGCATAAATTTATTTCTGAACTTGCACTTGACCGGACACTTGAATGGGTGTGGTCAAACGGTGGGAGTGGTTTATGCAGATTCGCAAAATTCGGCAAAATCCGCTGGCGTCACAAGATAACATTTGCACATGTCACTTTGCCTTGCACAAAAGTTTTTCTTTTCTTTTTTTTCACTTTTGGTGGCAGGTAGGGAAAACCTGCACAAGCTAATTGATTTCTACTTCATTAAGGGAAAGGAAAAAAAAACAAAAAAAAAAACAAAATAGGGCTGCAGCAGCATGGTGCACACCTTGAGCGGTGCACAGTGAACACGGAAGGGCGCCAGAACAGGTGCCGAGCGCTTGCCATCGCTTCTCGGCCTTCTGGCTAAGATCAAGTGTAGTATCTGTTCTTATCAGTTTAATATCTGATACGTCCCCTATCTGGGGACCATATATTAAATGGATTTTTAGAACAGGGAGCTGGAATCGGAGCTTGCTCTGTCCACTCCACGCATTGACCTGGTATTGCATTACTTCCAGGATCGGTGCACCCCTTTCCAATTCAGTTGAAAGAAAGAGACAGAGGACTGACCGACCAACAGAGAAGATTGCTGCACCTGGCAAGCTAGCAAAGAGAAAATTGACAGTTGGACGTGGCCTGATGCTGTGACTGACTCTACCTGAAAGGTACTTCATTAATTATTTTCTTTGATTGATTGATTGATTGATTGATTGATTGCAAATGACATTACTGCTGCAAAGTGTCTGATTTGCTGCCATTTTATTCAATTTTAAATGCATTGAATTCTTTTAAAATTTTTGGGCATAAATTTATTTCTGAACTTGCACTTGACCGGACACTTGAATGGGTGTGGTCAAACGGTGGGAGTGGTTTATGCAGATTCGCAAAATTCGGCAAAATCCGCTGGCGTCACAAGATAACATTTGCACATGTCACTTTGCCTTGCACAAAAGTTTTTCTTTTCTTTTTTTTCACTTTTGGTGGCAGGTAGGGAAAACCTGCACAAGCTAATTGATTTCTACTTCATTAAGGGAAAGGAAAAAAAAACAAAAAAAAAAACAAAATAGGGCTGCAGCAGCATGGTGCACACCTTGAGCGGTGCACAGTGAACACGGAAGGGCGCCAGAACAGGTGCCGAGCGCTTGCCATCGCTTCTCGGCCTTCTGGCTAAGATCAAGTGTAGTATCTGTTCTTATCAGTTTAATATCTGATACGTCCCCTATCTGGGGACCATATATTAAATGGATTTTTAGAACAGGGAGCTGGAATCGGAGCTTGCTCTGTCCACTCCACGCATTGACCTGGTATTGCATTACTTCCAGGATCGGTGCACCCCTTTCCAATTCAGTTGAAAGAAAGAGACAGAGGACTGACCGACCAACAGAGAAGATTGCTGCACCTGGCAAGCTAGCAAAGAGAAAATTGACAGTTGGACGTGGCCTGATGCTGTGACTGACTCTACCTGAAAGGTACTTCATTAATTATTTTCTTTGATTGATTGATTGATTGATTGATTGATTGCAAATGACATTACTGCTGCAAAGTGTCTGATTTGCTGCCATTTTATTCAATTTTAAATGCATTGAATTCTTTTAAAATTTTTGGGCATAAATTTATTTCTGAACTTGCACTTGACCGGACACTTGAATGGGTGTGGTCAAACGGTGGGAGTGGTTTATGCAGATTCGCAAAATTCGGCAAAATCCGCTGGCGTCACAAGATAACATTTGCACATGTCACTTTGCCTTGCACAAAAGTTTTTCTTTTCTTTTTTTTCACTTTTGGTGGCAGGTAGGGAAAACCTGCACAAGCTAATTGATTTCTACTTCATTAAGGGAAAGGAAAAAAAAACAAAAAAAAAAACAAAATAGGGCTGCAGCAGCATGGTGCACACCTTGAGCGGTGCACAGTGAACACGGAAGGGCGCCAGAACAGGTGCCGAGCGCTTGCCATCGCTTCTCGGCCTTCTGGCTAAGATCAAGTGTAGTATCTGTTCTTATCAGTTTAATATCTGATACGTCCCCTATCTGGGGACCATATATTAAATGGATTTTTAGAACAGGGAGCTGGAATCGGAGCTTGCTCTGTCCACTCCACGCATTGACCTGGTATTGCATTACTTCCAGGATCGGTGCACCCCTTTCCAATTCAGTTGAAAGAAAGAGACAGAGGACTGACCGACCAACAGAGAAGATTGCTGCACCTGGCAAGCTAGCAAAGAGAAAATTGACAGTTGGACGTGGCCTGATGCTGTGACTGACTCTACCTGAAAGGTACTTCATTAATTATTTTCTTTGATTGATTGATTGATTGATTGATTGATTGCAAATGACATTACTGCTGCAAAGTGTCTGATTTGCTGCCATTTTATTCAATTTTAAATGCATTGAATTCTTTTAAAATTTTTGGGCATAAATTTATTTCTGAACTTGCACTTGACCGGACACTTGAATGGGTGTGGTCAAACGGTGGGAGTGGTTTATGCAGATTCGCAAAATTCGGCAAAATCCGCTGGCGTCACAAGATAACATTTGCACATGTCACTTTGCCTTGCACAAAAGTTTTTCTTTTCTTTTTTTTCACTTTTGGTGGCAGGTAGGGAAAACCTGCACAAGCTAATTGATTTCTACTTCATTAAGGGAAAGGAAAAAAAAACAAAAAAAAAAACAAAATAGGGCTGCAGCAGCATGGTGCACACCTTGAGCGGTGCACAGTGAACACGGAAGGGCGCCAGAACAGGTGCCGAGCGCTTGCCATCGCTTCTCGGCCTTCTGGCTAAGATCAAGTGTAGTATCTGTTCTTATCAGTTTAATATCTGATACGTCCCCTATCTGGGGACCATATATTAAATGGATTTTTAGAACAGGGAGCTGGAATCGGAGCTTGCTCTGTCCACTCCACGCATTGACCTGGTATTGCATTACTTCCAGGATCGGTGCACCCCTTTCCAATTCAGTTGAAAGAAAGAGACAGAGGACTGACCGACCAACAGAGAAGATTGCTGCACCTGGCAAGCTAGCAAAGAGAAAATTGACAGTTGGACGTGGCCTGATGCTGTGACTGACTCTACCTGAAAGGTACTTCATTAATTATTTTCTTTGATTGATTGATTGATTGATTGATTGATTGCAAATGACATTACTGCTGCAAAGTGTCTGATTTGCTGCCATTTTATTCAATTTTAAATGCATTGAATTCTTTTAAAATTTTTGGGCATAAATTTATTTCTGAACTTGCACTTGACCGGACACTTGAATGGGTGTGGTCAAACGGTGGGAGTGGTTTATGCAGATTCGCAAAATTCGGCAAAATCCGCTGGCGTCACAAGATAACATTTGCACATGTCACTTTGCCTTGCACAAAAGTTTTTCTTTTCTTTTTTTTCACTTTTGGTGGCAGGTAGGGAAAACCTGCACAAGCTAATTGATTTCTACTTCATTAAGGGAAAGGAAAAAAAAACAAAAAAAAAAACAAAATAGGGCTGCAGCAGCATGGTGCACACCTTGAGCGGTGCACAGTGAACACGGAAGGGCGCCAGAACAGGTGCCGAGCGCTTGCCATCGCTTCTCGGCCTTATGCCTAAGACCAAGTGTCATAGCTTGGTCTGGGTGGGAGAGCCGGTGTGATCGGGGGTCCGCCCTAGCCTTCTGGAAAGGACCGGAGCCATTTTCGTGCCAAGGGCATTTTTTCCATAGGAAACCATGACATCGGAACGCCATACCATCAGGTTCGTCTGTCAAAAAAGCATCACTGGAGAAGCAGGTTTGAAACACTTCATTGAAAAGGTACTGGAGGAATTGTTGCAGGTTGATGTTAAGCAAGTTTATTGCATCCAGCAATTTAACCACATAAAGACTTTTGACGTGTCATTTTATGAAGGTGGACTCTGCCTTAATACCTTTGAGAACACCAAAAAGTTTGCCAACCATGCTTATTTGCAAGACTTTACTGTGATCCCTCTGTTCTCTCAATTTGAAAAGGTTGTGACTGTACATATGTATAACCCATATTTGGAGAGAAAGTTGGTTAAAGCATTTCTGGGGCACTACTGCTCCTCTGTAAGGGGGGCAGTG
Source organism: Leptodactylus fuscus (assembly GCF_031893055.1). NCBI lineage: Eukaryota > Metazoa > Chordata > Amphibia > Anura > Leptodactylidae > Leptodactylus > Leptodactylus fuscus. The sequence goes on along the minus strand of NW_027440446.1, from coordinate 60,103 downwards.
GACCAGAAAAACTATAGAGGGGTTTACACTGGATTTTCCAAGTATTGGGTTAAATTCAAACCGGACCCAAGCGGAATTGGTGGAGTTATGCACCCTCCAGCAAACTTTACATTAGCTGGAGAGAGGGGGTTTTTGAGTTATCCCGGCCAACCACAGTATTGCCGTATTTGTCATCGTTTTGGCCACACAAAGGAATCCTGCGATGTGGGTGAGGCATGTAGGAACTGTGGGGCGACAGGTCACAGAGCTGACAAGTGCACTGAGGTGCGTAAATGCGACATATGTGGAGATACGGGACATACCTGCAGGAGGTGTCCAGAGGCCTCTGAGGAAGTCTTATTCCGGCTTGAGATGGAGGGGCGGATGGGCAGGAGTCTGGAGCGGCGAAGTTACGCCAGTGTGGTGAGCGCCCCTGCTGTTGGGGGCGCCGCTGCGGCTGTGACTGACCCGCCGGACTACGCCGAGTCAGACATACTGGGTGAGGTACAAGCGGCGGCATTGGAGGGGTTAATGGGCGCAGCTGAAGCGTGCAGCTCGGCTACGGCCGTGGCTGTAGCAGAGGCTGTGCTTGTGACCCCGCCCGGGCCAACTGTAATACCCGAGACCCCTGTATTAACCTCTGTACGGGACGCAATGGATGTTCTGGACTCTGCCTTGGAGGAGATGGTGGAGGAGGTGGTGTCCCCCAGTGTAAGCGGGGTGCGCCCCTCTGAAGTTATTGAATCCATGGAACTATCTGATGTCATTCCGCCAACCCAGGCTGCCAAACCAGCTGCAGCAGTGAGGGGGTTAAAGTCCAAACTGCCAGAAGTTTCCTCTGCTAAGAAGCAGAAAGTCGACCCAGAGCATGCTGGGAGCTCTGCTTCTGCAATACCCAAATTAGCAAAGCCTGTATTTTTGCCCATATTACCTGCTTCTCCTGCTTCTCCTGCTTCTCCTGCCGCTCCGGTGTCTCCGCTGTCCCCGGCATCATCTGTGGGGACGAGTTACCTGGAGGAGGGAGGAATTGATGAGTTAAAACGCATCACGCAGTTTCGGTCAGGTACCTGACAAGTGTGAATTCCGTGTTACCCACTAACATCTTCTTTCAATGCCAGCCTCACTCAAGATTTGCTCTCAGAACGTGAGGGTTTTTTCTGCTGCAGGGAGAAGATCTGCCATCTTGGACTTCCTGGCCACTAAAAAGTGCGACATAGTTTGCGTTCAAGAGTGCGGCCTAAACCGCATGCCGCGACGGAACGAATGGAACGGTATCGCTAAGTGGTCTTACACAAGCAGCAACAAAAATGACGGGGTGGGGGTATTATTGCAAAACCCTGATATTTGTGTTAAAAATTTTTCTGTTATTGAACCTGGCAGGTGTATCATGCTGGGGCTTTCATACCTAGGTTGGGATTTCCGCCTCATCAACACATATGCTCACACTTGTAAAAACAACAGGTTAGCATTGTTTGAGAAATTACGTTTTTATTTACAGGGTACGACTCCAGTTATCATGTGTGGTGACTATAACTGCACGTATGACAAAGTGAGTAGAGGCTGTGCCAAGCAATCAGGTACGGATATAACTGGTAACAAACTCAAATCTCTACTGAGTGAATTTAACCTGGTAGATGTTGGTGGTGTAAAAGACGCGGGTGATACATATTTCTCGGATAGCGGGAAAACCGCGTCCCGAATTGATTATTTCTTGACATCTGGTAAAACTGTAGAGTGTACAAACCTTACACAGGATCGTGTATGCTTTTCGGACCATGTCTGCATGGTCGCCACCTTTCAGGTGGGCCAAGTCCAGTATGGACGTGGGTTGTGGCGGTTAAACGCCAGATTATTGCGCAACCCCGCTGTTAAAAAAAGGTTCGCAGCCAGCTATAACGGCTGGAAACAAAAAATCAGCTCATTCCCCAACATTATTGAATGGTGGTTGTGGGTAAAGTTTAAAATTTCCTCCTTCTTTAAGAGGGAAGGACGTAAAAACGCCAAAGAACGGCGTCTCAGGTATTACTGGCAGTGCAAGAGACTGCTTTATCTTCAAAAAATAAAGGAGCTGGGCTACAATGTCCAGGCTGCCTTAAATAAAGAAAAGCAACTGGTAAACAACTGGTTTATTAACAAAGGAAAGGAAATTCAATTTAGGTCCCGGGTAAAGCATAAAGAGTTTAATGAAAAGTGTACAACCTACTTTTTCAAAAAAATGTGCAGTGGCAAGGATGTTATGGAAGGTGTGTATGGTGTGAATGGGGCTGAAGTGAATGGTGAGGGGATGTTGGGTGTGGTGCGTGATTTTTATGCTAGGTTGTTTGAAAGGAAGGTGTGTGATCTGGGGGTGGATGATGACTTTTTGGATGTGGTTGTGAATAAGGTGCCTGAGAGTGAGAGTGGTGTTTTGTTGGATGATGTGACAGTAAGTGAGATTGGGGATGTGGTGAGAAAGTTGAGTAAGAATAAGGCGCCTGGGTGTGATGGGTTGATAAATGAATTTTACGTATGGTACTGGGATATGATTGGTGCGGAAGTAGTGCGAGTGATGGTAAGCTTGTTTGAGGGACAGAGTATGCCTGCGGCAATGAAAAAAGGCACGGTGAAGCTCCTCTTTAAAAAGGGGGACAAGAAAAATGTAGCGAATTGGCGTCCTATCTCGCTGCTTAACGCAGATTATAAAATCTTCGCCAAAATATTGGGCAACAGGCTGCGGCAAGTAATCCATCACGTCATCCAGGAGGAGCAAACCTGTGCTATACCGGGGAGAAGTATGCATGAGAATACGGTATGTATGAGAGATGTGTTGGTGGACTGTAAGGAGCGAGGGAAAGGTATGATAGTGTGCGCGCTTGATTTCGAAAAGGCGTTTGACAGAGTGGGTCACGAGTACTTGTTTAAATTGTTAGAGAGGATGGGTTTGCCTGAGAAATTTGTGCGTTTATTGTATGGGTTGTATGAAGGTGCAAGGAGTTGCGTGTTAGTGAATGGGATGGTGAGTGGTGAGTTTGTGGTGGCGTCTGGGGTGCGGCAGGGTTGTCCCCTGTCCCCCATGTTATTTGTCTGCGCCATAGAACCGCTACTGTCCATGATACGCGCTGACAAAGTAATCAAAGGCGTATTTATTCCAGGCTCCAAGGGGTGTGCAATAAAGGTTCTAGCGTACATGGATGATGTGTGTGTGTTGTGTGAGAATATGTGTGATGTGCAGAGAGCGAAGTTGTGTGTAAGTTTATTTTGTGTGGGTACTGGTTTCAAAATTAACTGGCAAAAAAGTGAATTCAAGCCTTTTTTCTTCAATACAAACATCACTGACCCTGACATGCAAAAGGTGTCCGGGGATATCAAAATCCTTGGTATTAAATACAGTGAGGACCTTAAGGGGTTAAAGAATTGGGAGGAACTCCAGTCAAAAATTCAAAGCAAATTCAGCTTCTGGAGGCTACGGGAGCTCACATTCACAGGCAAGTTGCTTGTAATTAAAAGTATAATTCTCCCTATGATCCTGTTCGTGGCTACTGTCTTCCCACCGAATGATATGTTTCTCAAAAAGACATGTAGATTGTTGTTTATTTTTTTCTGGGGCAGTACGGTGGAGAAAGCTAGACGGGAGGTTCTATGCAAATCTAGGAGGCTGGGGGGACAAAACTTCCCAGACCTCTCTGTGTTTATTGGTTTAAACTATGTAAAATTTTTTGTACTTTCATTGCAGAAAAAGACCAAAGCTGCATGCATGGTAAGGTACTTGGCCGGTACAGTAGTAAGGCACTTAAACTGGCCTATTGATTATAAAAATTGCCCATATGCCTTTCACTGCCCTAAGCAGTACACATATGCTGCAGACTTCCTTAAAAAACACCAGTTGGAACATATCCCTATGGTTAGATTTGTGTCTGACAAAAAAAGTCTTTCAAAATTGTGTACCAACCAGGTACAGTGTCCCATACTTGGCCTAACTTCCGCAAAAGCAAAGGAAGTGTGGGATAAAATATATAAATATGACATATCAAATGCGCAGAAAGACGTAATGTGGTTATCGGCTCAAAATGTTTTGCCGGTCAGGTGCTCTCAACATAGGAGGGGCTTGGCGACTTCCGCAAACTGTCCCAGAACCGGATGTGCTGGTGAGGAGGACGTCCACCATCTCTTTTGGGGATGTCAGTATGCGAGGCAAGTATGGAAGAGTGTGAACGGTGTATGTAAGGAAATGACTGGGTTGGAATGTTTGTCGGGAGAGTTTGTGATGTATGGGTTGGTGAAACTAAGAAGCGTCAAAGCACGGGTTCTATGGATCTTTTTGTCCTGTGTAAAAGAGGTTCTGTGGAATAGCAGAAATATTTACGTGTTTAAAAAAGAGGAATTGAGCATAACTGATTGTCGTAATATGGTCTTGGAAAAGCTTTATTTTCACTATCAGGTGGACGCAAGTAAAAACCTGGATGCGGAAGGGTTCTGGAAGTTCTCCAAATGGAGAAGTCTGTTAACTTGATTTGTTTGTGTTTTTCCTTTCTGTAAACTCTGTTAAAATTAAAATTGCGAAAATAACCCAAATCTGAATGATGAATGGATTGGACTGATAAAGTATTTGCCCAGTACCAATCCATATCTGAGAGATATGGAAAAAAAAAAAAAAAAAAAAAAAAAAAAAAAAAAAAAAAAAAAAAAAAAAAAATCTGTTCTTATCAGTTTAATATCTGATACGTCCCCTATCTGGGGACCATATATTAAATGGATTTTTAGAACAGGGAGCTGGAATCGGAGCTTGCTCTGTCCACTCCACGCATTGACCTGGTATTGCATTACTTCCAGGATCGGTGCACCCCTTTCCAATTCAGTTGAAAGAAAGAGACAGAGGACTGACCGACCAACAGAGAAGATTGCTGCACCTGGCAAGCTAGCAAAGAGAAAATTGACAGTTGGACGTGGCCTGATGCTGTGACTGACTCTACCTGAAAGGTACTTCATTAATTATTTTCTTTGATTGATTGATTGATTGATTGATTGATTGCAAATGACATTACTGCTGCAAAGTGTCTGATTTGCTGCCATTTTATTCAATTTTAAATGCATTGAATTCTTTTAAAATTTTTGGGCATAAATTTATTTCTGAACTTGCACTTGACCGGACACTTGAATGGGTGTGGTCAAACGGTGGGAGTGGTTTATGCAGATTCGCAAAATTCGGCAAAATCCGCTGGCGTCACAAGATAACATTTGCACATGTCACTTTGCCTTGCACAAAAGTTTTTCTTTTCTTTTTTTTCACTTTTGGTGGCAGGTAGGGAAAACCTGCACAAGCTAATTGATTTCTACTTCATTAAGGGAAAGGAAAAAAAAACAAAAAAAAAAACAAAATAGGGCTGCAGCAGCATGGTGCACACCTTGAGCGGTGCACAGTGAACACGGAAGGGCGCCAGAACAGGTGCCGAGCGCTTGCCATCGCTTCTCGGCCTTCTGGCTAAGATCAAGTGTAGTATCTGTTCTTATCAGTTTAATATCTGATACGTCCCCTATCTGGGGACCATATATTAAATGGATTTTTAGAACAGGGAGCTGGAATCGGAGCTTGCTCTGTCCACTCCACGCATTGACCTGGTATTGCATTACTTCCAGGATCGGTGCACCCCTTTCCAATTCAGTTGAAAGAAAGAGACAGAGGACTGACCGACCAACAGAGAAGATTGCTGCACCTGGCAAGCTAGCAAAGAGAAAATTGACAGTTGGACGTGGCCTGATGCTGTGACTGACTCTACCTGAAAGGTACTTCATTAATTATTTTCTTTGATTGATTGATTGATTGATTGATTGATTGCAAATGACATTACTGCTGCAAAGTGTCTGATTTGCTGCCATTTTATTCAATTTTAAATGCATTGAATTCTTTTAAAATTTTTGGGCATAAATTTATTTCTGAACTTGCACTTGACCGGACACTTGAATGGGTGTGGTCAAACGGTGGGAGTGGTTTATGCAGATTCGCAAAATTCGGCAAAATCCGCTGGCGTCACAAGATAACATTTGCACATGTCACTTTGCCTTGCACAAAAGTTTTTCTTTTCTTTTTTTTCACTTTTGGTGGCAGGTAGGGAAAACCTGCACAAGCTAATTGATTTCTACTTCATTAAGGGAAAGGAAAAAAAAACAAAAAAAAAAACAAAATAGGGCTGCAGCAGCATGGTGCACACCTTGAGCGGTGCACAGTGAACACGGAAGGGCGCCAGAACAGGTGCCGAGCGCTTGCCATCGCTTCTCGGCCTTCTGGCTAAGATCAAGTGTAGTATCTGTTCTTATCAGTTTAATATCTGATACGTCCCCTATCTGGGGACCATATATTAAATGGATTTTTAGAACAGGGAGCTGGAATCGGAGCTTGCTCTGTCCACTCCACGCATTGACCTGGTATTGCATTACTTCCAGGATCGGTGCACCCCTTTCCAATTCAGTTGAAAGAAAGAGACAGAGGACTGACCGACCAACAGAGAAGATTGCTGCACCTGGCAAGCTAGCAAAGAGAAAATTGACAGTTGGACGTGGCCTGATGCTGTGACTGACTCTACCTGAAAGGTACTTCATTAATTATTTTCTTTGATTGATTGATTGATTGATTGATTGATTGCAAATGACATTACTGCTGCAAAGTGTCTGATTTGCTGCCATTTTATTCAATTTTAAATGCATTGAATTCTTTTAAAATTTTTGGGCATAAATTTATTTCTGAACTTGCACTTGACCGGACACTTGAATGGGTGTGGTCAAACGGTGGGAGTGGTTTATGCAGATTCGCAAAATTCGGCAAAATCCGCTGGCGTCACAAGATAACATTTGCACATGTCACTTTGCCTTGCACAAAAGTTTTTCTTTTCTTTTTTTTCACTTTTGGTGGCAGGTAGGGAAAACCTGCACAAGCTAATTGATTTCTACTTCATTAAGGGAAAGGAAAAAAAAACAAAAAAAAAAACAAAATAGGGCTGCAGCAGCATGGTGCACACCTTGAGCGGTGCACAGTGAACACGGAAGGGCGCCAGAACAGGTGCCGAGCGCTTGCCATCGCTTCTCGGCCTTCTGGCTAAGATCAAGTGTAGTATCTGTTCTTATCAGTTTAATATCTGATACGTCCCCTATCTGGGGACCATATATTAAATGGATTTTTAGAACAGGGAGCTGGAATCGGAGCTTGCTCTGTCCACTCCACGCATTGACCTGGTATTGCATTACTTCCAGGATCGGTGCACCCCTTTCCAATTCAGTTGAAAGAAAGAGACAGAGGACTGACCGACCAACAGAGAAGATTGCTGCACCTGGCAAGCTAGCAAAGAGAAAATTGACAGTTGGACGTGGCCTGATGCTGTGACTGACTCTACCTGAAAGGTACTTCATTAATTATTTTCTTTGATTGATTGATTGATTGATTGATTGATTGCAAATGACATTACTGCTGCAAAGTGTCTGATTTGCTGCCATTTTATTCAATTTTAAATGCATTGAATTCTTTTAAAATTTTTGGGCATAAATTTATTTCTGAACTTGCACTTGACCGGACACTTGAATGGGTGTGGTCAAACGGTGGGAGTGGTTTATGCAGATTCGCAAAATTCGGCAAAATCCGCTGGCGTCACAAGATAACATTTGCACATGTCACTTTGCCTTGCACAAAAGTTTTTCTTTTCTTTTTTTTCACTTTTGGTGGCAGGTAGGGAAAACCTGCACAAGCTAATTGATTTCTACTTCATTAAGGGAAAGGAAAAAAAAACAAAAAAAAAAACAAAATAGGGCTGCAGCAGCATGGTGCACACCTTGAGCGGTGCACAGTGAACACGGAAGGGCGCCAGAACAGGTGCCGAGCGCTTGCCATCGCTTCTCGGCCTTCTGGCTAAGATCAAGTGTAGTATCTGTTCTTATCAGTTTAATATCTGATACGTCCCCTATCTGGGGACCATATATTAAATGGATTTTTAGAACAGGGAGCTGGAATCGGAGCTTGCTCTGTCCACTCCACGCATTGACCTGGTATTGCATTACTTCCAGGATCGGTGCACCCCTTTCCAATTCAGTTGAAAGAAAGAGACAGAGGACTGACCGACCAACAGAGAAGATTGCTGCACCTGGCAAGCTAGCAAAGAGAAAATTGACAGTTGGACGTGGCCTGATGCTGTGACTGACTCTACCTGAAAGGTACTTCATTAATTATTTTCTTTGATTGATTGATTGATTGATTGATTGATTGCAAATGACATTACTGCTGCAAAGTGTCTGATTTGCTGCCATTTTATTCAATTTTAAATGCATTGAATTCTTTTAAAATTTTTGGGCATAAATTTATTTCTGAACTTGCACTTGACCGGACACTTGAATGGGTGTGGTCAAACGGTGGGAGTGGTTTATGCAGATTCGCAAAATTCGGCAAAATCCGCTGGCGTCACAAGATAACATTTGCACATGTCACTTTGCCTTGCACAAAAGTTTTTCTTTTCTTTTTTTTCACTTTTGGTGGCAGGTAGGGAAAACCTGCACAAGCTAATTGATTTCTACTTCATTAAGGGAAAGGAAAAAAAAACAAAAAAAAAAACAAAATAGGGCTGCAGCAGCATGGTGCACACCTTGAGCGGTGCACAGTGAACACGGAAGGGCGCCAGAACAGGTGCCGAGCGCTTGCCATCGCTTCTCGGCCTTCTGGCTAAGATCAAGTGTAGTATCTGTTCTTATCAGTTTAATATCTGATACGTCCCCTATCTGGGGACCATATATTAAATGGATTTTTAGAACAGGGAGCTGGAATCGGAGCTTGCTCTGTCCACTCCACGCATTGACCTGGTATTGCATTACTTCCAGGATCGGTGCACCCCTTTCCAATTCAGTTGAAAGAAAGAGACAGAGGACTGACCGACCAACAGAGAAGATTGCTGCACCTGGCAAGCTAGCAAAGAGAAAATTGACAGTTGGACGTGGCCTGATGCTGTGACTGACTCTACCTGAAAGGTACTTCATTAATTATTTTCTTTGATTGATTGATTGATTGATTGATTGATTGCAAATGACATTACTGCTGCAAAGTGTCTGATTTGCTGCCATTTTATTCAATTTTAAATGCATTGAATTCTTTTAAAATTTTTGGGCATAAATTTATTTCTGAACTTGCACTTGACCGGACACTTGAATGGGTGTGGTCAAACGGTGGGAGTGGTTTATGCAGATTCGCAAAATTCGGCAAAATCCGCTGGCGTCACAAGATAACATTTGCACATGTCACTTTGCCTTGCACAAAAGTTTTTCTTTTCTTTTTTTTCACTTTTGGTGGCAGGTAGGGAAAACCTGCACAAGCTAATTGATTTCTACTTCATTAAGGGAAAGGAAAAAAAAACAAAAAAAAAAACAAAATAGGGCTGCAGCAGCATGGTGCACACCTTGAGCGGTGCACAGTGAACACGGAAGGGCGCCAGAACAGGTGCCGAGCGCTTGCCATCGCTTCTCGGCCTTCTGGCTAAGATCAAGTGTAGTATCTGTTCTTATCAGTTTAATATCTGATACGTCCCCTATCTGGGGACCATATATTAAATGGATTTTTAGAACAGGGAGCTGGAATCGGAGCTTGCTCTGTCCACTCCACGCATTGACCTGGTATTGCATTACTTCCAGGATCGGTGCACCCCTTTCCAATTCAGTTGAAAGAAAGAGACAGAGGACTGACCGACCAACAGAGAAGATTGCTGCACCTGGCAAGCTAGCAAAGAGAAAATTGACAGTTGGACGTGGCCTGATGCTGTGACTGACTCTACCTGAAAGGTACTTCATTAATTATTTTCTTTGATTGATTGATTGATTGATTGATTGATTGCAAATGACATTACTGCTGCAAAGTGTCTGATTTGCTGCCATTTTATTCAATTTTAAATGCATTGAATTCTTTTAAAATTTTTGGGCATAAATTTATTTCTGAACTTGCACTTGACCGGACACTTGAATGGGTGTGGTCAAACGGTGGGAGTGGTTTATGCAGATTCGCAAAATTCGGCAAAATCCGCTGGCGTCACAAGATAACATTTGCACATGTCACTTTGCCTTGCACAAAAGTTTTTCTTTTCTTTTTTTTCACTTTTGGTGGCAGGTAGGGAAAACCTGCACAAGCTAATTGATTTCTACTTCATTAAGGGAAAGGAAAAAAAAACAAAAAAAAAAACAAAATAGGGCTGCAGCAGCATGGTGCACACCTTGAGCGGTGCACAGTGAACACGGAAGGGCGCCAGAACAGGTGCCGAGCGCTTGCCATCGCTTCTCGGCCTTCTGGCTAAGATCAAGTGTAGTATCTGTTCTTATCAGTTTAATATCTGATACGTCCCCTATCTGGGGACCATATATTAAATGGATTTTTAGAACAGGGAGCTGGAATCGGAGCTTGCTCTGTCCACTCCACGCATTGACCTGGTATTGCATTACTTCCAGGATCGGTGCACCCCTTTCCAATTCAGTTGAAAGAAAGAGACAGAGGACTGACCGACCAACAGAGAAGATTGCTGCACCTGGCAAGCTAGCAAAGAGAAAATTGACAGTTGGACGTGGCCTGATGCTGTGACTGACTCTACCTGAAAGGTACTTCATTAATTATTTTCTTTGATTGATTGATTGATTGATTGATTGATTGCAAATGACATTACTGCTGCAAAGTGTCTGATTTGCTGCCATTTTATTCAATTTTAAATGCATTGAATTCTTTTAAAATTTTTGGGCATAAATTTATTTCTGAACTTGCACTTGACCGGACACTTGAATGGGTGTGGTCAAACGGTGGGAGTGGTTTATGCAGATTCGCAAAATTCGGCAAAATCCGCTGGCGTCACAAGATAACATTTGCACATGTCACTTTGCCTTGCACAAAAGTTTTTCTTTTCTTTTTTTTCACTTTTGGTGGCAGGTAGGGAAAACCTGCACAAGCTAATTGATTTCTACTTCATTAAGGGAAAGGAAAAAAAAACAAAAAAAAAAACAAAATAGGGCTGCAGCAGCATGGTGCACACCTTGAGCGGTGCACAGTGAACACGGAAGGGCGCCAGAACAGGTGCCGAGCGCTTGCCATCGCTTCTCGGCCTTTTGGCTAAGATCAAGTGTAGCATACATTCTGCTCAGTGTTTGTGTGCTGCCAAGGATCTTAGCCGGAGGTGCCCCGGGTACCCTCTACTCGGCCTGGTAGGAAAAGTCAGGTTTATAGCCTGGCTGGAACTGCCTGCTGCTATTGGGTTTGAGGCTTAGTCCCGGGGCAACCAGAAGCGATCACCTGGAGAATCTATTGAGACTCCTAGGGTCTGATTATTTACAGATCAAAGATCTACAATGGATCTAAGACGGAAGAAGTTCTGCCTGAGGTTCTTCCTTAAGAAAGATGCCGCTAGAGCTGATGACTGGTCGGAGATGTCGGTGGTGAGGATACTGGAGGATCGTTTGATGGTTCGGAGGGAGGATGTCCTGGCCATGCAATGGAACGCCACCAAGAGGTCTTGCGATGTCACCTTCACTTCGGAGCAACTGTGTTCGGAGGCCTTCCTCGGATGGTACGGAGGCGGGACCACTGGAGTCAGGGACCGAGTGAGCTGCTTGACTTCCTTGCACGGGGGCTGGAAATCGCTGGTCGTGTCTATGGATGACCCTTTTGTGAGTGCTGCGGACATTATGGGCTTTTTGAGACTTCATGTGCCTATGTGCAGGTTCAAGAAGGACTTATTGAATCAAGCTGGTTATTGGACTGGTAAAAGACGTTTTTCCGTATGGATTGAGGAGAAAGACATGGACTTATTTAACGGAGCAATCCAGTTTGATGGTAAGACTGGGTTTGCCTTTTGGGAGGACTCAAAGGGGAAATTCCCCAGGAAAACGGAAAAAAAAGGGACTTTGTTGCCAGATGAAGGAAATTCCATGGACAAAATAGAGACTGAGAGTGTTTTTTCAGAGTCTGTTATTTCTGATGCTTCCTTTACAGATTTAACTCCTGTCCGTGATGAGATGCAGGAACCCGGTAATAAAAAATGTAAAGAAATGATATGTATGGAACAAGAATTTAAATATGAACTAGTAGTAGAAAAAGTGATAGAGAAGGAGCCAATTATGTGTAATGCAGAAATGACAGTAGAAGGGAAAGATAGAATAAGGATAGTGAAGGTGAGGGAAAAAAGAGAAGTTAGTTGTATGGAGCCTAGAGAGAAGGTATTTACAAAAAAATGGGTAGGAGAAGCAAGTAAGTTAAAGAAGGGTATGGGTAATTATGGACACTGTAGGTATGTAGTAGTTAAATCATTCCATGAAGGTCATTACAGGTTTTTTGAGAAATACATAAGTGATCGTTATGCTAGAGATGTGTTAGAAAAACGTACTTTAAATGAGGATGAAATGGATGTGTTATTTATGATGGCCCTGGAGGGAGGATGCCCTGCGCGAATATCCCCAACGTATGAAAATGGTAAATATAGGAAAAATAGAGAACTGTATGATAAAATACAAGAAATAAAAGAAATGAGAGAGAAAGAAATGGAAAAAATGGTACAAACAAAAGTGTAAAATACTGTTAAATATTGTGAAAAACTGTGAGATGTACAGATGTTTTTTGTTGTTGTTCATTTGTGTGTTGTATGTGTAGTAATATGGAAAATTGAGAAATAGTGTTTTTTCATTGTTATTTTGCTATGTTTAATAAAAAATGGCCCTTAGTGGCTAGTAAATCAAAAAAAAATCTGTTCTTATCAGTTTAATATCTGATACGTCCCCTATCTGGGGACCATATATTAAATGGATTTTTAGAACAGGGAGCTGGAATCGGAGCTTGCTCTGTCCACTCCACGCATTGACCTGGTATTGCATTACTTCCAGGATCGGTGCACCCCTTTCCAATTCAGTTGAAAGAAAGAGACAGAGGACTGACCGACCAACAGAGAAGATTGCTGCACCTGGCAAGCTAGCAAAGAGAAAATTGACAGTTGGACGTGGCCTGATGCTGTGACTGACTCTACCTGAAAGGTACTTCATTAATTATTTTCTTTGATTGATTGATTGATTGATTGATTGATTGCAAATGACATTACTGCTGCAAAGTGTCTGATTTGCTGCCATTTTATTCAATTTTAAATGCATTGAATTCTTTTAAAATTTTTGGGCATAAATTTATTTCTGAACTTGCACTTGACCGGACACTTGAATGGGTGTGGTCAAACGGTGGGAGTGGTTTATGCAGATTCGCAAAATTCGGCAAAATCCGCTGGCGTCACAAGATAACATTTGCACATGTCACTTTGCCTTGCACAAAAGTTTTTCTTTTCTTTTTTTTCACTTTTGGTGGCAGGTAGGGAAAACCTGCACAAGCTAATTGATTTCTACTTCATTAAGGGAAAGGAAAAAAAAACAAAAAAAAAAACAAAATAGGGCTGCAGCAGCATGGTGCACACCTTGAGCGGTGCACAGTGAACACGGAAGGGCGCCAGAACAGGTGCCGAGCGCTTGCCATCGCTTCTCGGCCTTATGCCTAAGACCAAGTGTCATAGCTTGGTCTGGGTGGGAGAGCCGGTGTGATCGGGGGTCCGCCCTAGCCTTCTGGAAAGGACCGGAGCCATTTTCGTGCCAAGGGCATTTTTTCCATAGGAAACCATGACATCGGAACGCCATACCATCAGGTTCGTCTGTCAAAAAAGCATCACTGGAGAAGCAGGTTTGAAACACTTCATTGAAAAGGTACTGGAGGAATTGTTGCAGGTTGATGTTAAGCAAGTTTATTGCATCCAGCAATTTAACCACATAAAGACTTTTGACGTGTCATTTTATGAAGGTGGACTCTGCCTTAATACCTTTGAGAACACCAAAAAGTTTGCCAACCATGCTTATTTGCAAGACTTTACTGTGATCCCTCTGTTCTCTCAATTTGAAAAGGTTGTGACTGTACATATGTATAACCCATATTTGGAGAGAAAGTTGGTTAAAGCATTTCTGGGGCACTACTGCTCCTCTGTAAGGGGGGCAGTGGACCAGAAAAACTATAGAGGGGTTTACACTGGATTTTCCAAGTATTGGGTTAAATTCAAACCGGACCCAAGCGGAATTGGTGGAGTTATGCACCCTCCAGCAAACTTTACATTAGCTGGAGAGAGGGGGTTTTTGAGTTATCCCGGCCAACCACAGTATTGCCGTATTTGTCATCGTTTTGGCCACACAAAGGAATCCTGCGATGTGGGTGAGGCATGTAGGAACTGTGGGGCGACAGGTCACAGAGCTGACAAGTGCACTGAGGTGCGTAAATGCGACATATGTGGAGATACGGGACATACCTGCAGGAGGTGTCCAGAGGCCTCTGAGGAAGTCTTATTCCGGCTTGAGATGGAGGGGCGGATGGGCAGGAGTCTGGAGCGGCGAAGTTACGCCAGTGTGGTGAGCGCCCCTGCTGTTGGGGGCGCCGCTGCGGCTGTGACTGACCCGCCGGACTACGCCGAGTCAGACATACTGGGTGAGGTACAAGCGGCGGCATTGGAGGGGTTAATGGGCGCAGCTGAAGCGTGCAGCTCGGCTACGGCCGTGGCTGTAGCAGAGGCTGTGCTTGTGACCCCGCCCGGGCCAACTGTAATACCCGAGACCCCTGTATTAACCTCTGTACGGGACGCAATGGATGTTCTGGACTCTGCCTTGGAGGAGATGGTGGAGGAGGTGGTGTCCCCCAGTGTAAGCGGGGTGCGCCCCTCTGAAGTTATTGAATCCATGGAACTATCTGATGTCATTCCGCCAACCCAGGCTGCCAAACCAGCTGCAGCAGTGAGGGGGTTAAAGTCCAAACTGCCAGAAGTTTCCTCTGCTAAGAAGCAGAAAGTCGACCCAGAGCATGCTGGGAGCTCTGCTTCTGCAATACCCAAATTAGCAAAGCCTGTATTTTTGCCCATATTACCTGCTTCTCCTGCTTCTCCTGCTTCTCCTGCCGCTCCGGTGTCTCCGCTGTCCCCGGCATCATCTGTGGGGACGAGTTACCTGGAGGAGGGAGGAATTGATGAGTTAAAACGCATCACGCAGTTTCGGTCAGGTACCTGACAAGTGTGAATTCCGTGTTACCCACTAACATCTTCTTTCAATGCCAGCCTCACTCAAGATTTGCTCTCAGAACGTGAGGGTTTTTTCTGCTGCAGGGAGAAGATCTGCCATCTTGGACTTCCTGGCCACTAAAAAGTGCGACATAGTTTGCGTTCAAGAGTGCGGCCTAAACCGCATGCCGCGACGGAACGAATGGAACGGTATCGCTAAGTGGTCTTACACAAGCAGCAACAAAAATGACGGGGTGGGGGTATTATTGCAAAACCCTGATATTTGTGTTAAAAATTTTTCTGTTATTGAACCTGGCAGGTGTATCATGCTGGGGCTTTCATACCTAGGTTGGGATTTCCGCCTCATCAACACATATGCTCACACTTGTAAAAACAACAGGTTAGCATTGTTTGAGAAATTACGTTTTTATTTACAGGGTACGACTCCAGTTATCATGTGTGGTGACTATAACTGCACGTATGACAAAGTGAGTAGAGGCTGTGCCAAGCAATCAGGTACGGATATAACTGGTAACAAACTCAAATCTCTACTGAGTGAATTTAACCTGGTAGATGTTGGTGGTGTAAAAGACGCGGGTGATACATATTTCTCGGATAGCGGGAAAACCGCGTCCCGAATTGATTATTTCTTGACATCTGGTAAAACTGTAGAGTGTACAAACCTTACACAGGATCGTGTATGCTTTTCGGACCATGTCTGCATGGTCGCCACCTTTCAGGTGGGCCAAGTCCAGTATGGACGTGGGTTGTGGCGGTTAAACGCCAGATTATTGCGCAACCCCGCTGTTAAAAAAAGGTTCGCAGCCAGCTATAACGGCTGGAAACAAAAAATCAGCTCATTCCCCAACATTATTGAATGGTGGTTGTGGGTAAAGTTTAAAATTTCCTCCTTCTTTAAGAGGGAAGGACGTAAAAACGCCAAAGAACGGCGTCTCAGGTATTACTGGCAGTGCAAGAGACTGCTTTATCTTCAAAAAATAAAGGAGCTGGGCTACAATGTCCAGGCTGCCTTAAATAAAGAAAAGCAACTGGTAAACAACTGGTTTATTAACAAAGGAAAGGAAATTCAATTTAGGTCCCGGGTAAAGCATAAAGAGTTTAATGAAAAGTGTACAACCTACTTTTTCAAAAAAATGTGCAGTGGCAAGGATGTTATGGAAGGTGTGTATGGTGTGAATGGGGCTGAAGTGAATGGTGAGGGGATGTTGGGTGTGGTGCGTGATTTTTATGCTAGGTTGTTTGAAAGGAAGGTGTGTGATCTGGGGGTGGATGATGACTTTTTGGATGTGGTTGTGAATAAGGTGCCTGAGAGTGAGAGTGGTGTTTTGTTGGATGATGTGACAGTAAGTGAGATTGGGGATGTGGTGAGAAAGTTGAGTAAGAATAAGGCGCCTGGGTGTGATGGGTTGATAAATGAATTTTACGTATGGTACTGGGATATGATTGGTGCGGAAGTAGTGCGAGTGATGGTAAGCTTGTTTGAGGGACAGAGTATGCCTGCGGCAATGAAAAAAGGCACGGTGAAGCTCCTCTTTAAAAAGGGGGACAAGAAAAATGTAGCGAATTGGCGTCCTATCTCGCTGCTTAACGCAGATTATAAAATCTTCGCCAAAATATTGGGCAACAGGCTGCGGCAAGTAATCCATCACGTCATCCAGGAGGAGCAAACCTGTGCTATACCGGGGAGAAGTATGCATGAGAATACGGTATGTATGAGAGATGTGTTGGTGGACTGTAAGGAGCGAGGGAAAGGTATGATAGTGTGCGCGCTTGATTTCGAAAAGGCGTTTGACAGAGTGGGTCACGAGTACTTGTTTAAATTGTTAGAGAGGATGGGTTTGCCTGAGAAATTTGTGCGTTTATTGTATGGGTTGTATGAAGGTGCAAGGAGTTGCGTGTTAGTGAATGGGATGGTGAGTGGTGAGTTTGTGGTGGCGTCTGGGGTGCGGCAGGGTTGTCCCCTGTCCCCCATGTTATTTGTCTGCGCCATAGAACCGCTACTGTCCATGATACGCGCTGACAAAGTAATCAAAGGCGTATTTATTCCAGGCTCCAAGGGGTGTGCAATAAAGGTTCTAGCGTACATGGATGATGTGTGTGTGTTGTGTGAGAATATGTGTGATGTGCAGAGAGCGAAGTTGTGTGTAAGTTTATTTTGTGTGGGTACTGGTTTCAAAATTAACTGGCAAAAAAGTGAATTCAAGCCTTTTTTCTTCAATACAAACATCACTGACCCTGACATGCAAAAGGTGTCCGGGGATATCAAAATCCTTGGTATTAAATACAGTGAGGACCTTAAGGGGTTAAAGAATTGGGAGGAACTCCAGTCAAAAATTCAAAGCAAATTCAGCTTCTGGAGGCTACGGGAGCTCACATTCACAGGCAAGTTGCTTGTAATTAAAAGTATAATTCTCCCTATGATCCTGTTCGTGGCTACTGTCTTCCCACCGAATGATATGTTTCTCAAAAAGACATGTAGATTGTTGTTTATTTTTTTCTGGGGCAGTACGGTGGAGAAAGCTAGACGGGAGGTTCTATGCAAATCTAGGAGGCTGGGGGGACAAAACTTCCCAGACCTCTCTGTGTTTATTGGTTTAAACTATGTAAAATTTTTTGTACTTTCATTGCAGAAAAAGACCAAAGCTGCATGCATGGTAAGGTACTTGGCCGGTACAGTAGTAAGGCACTTAAACTGGCCTATTGATTATAAAAATTGCCCATATGCCTTTCACTGCCCTAAGCAGTACACATATGCTGCAGACTTCCTTAAAAAACACCAGTTGGAACATATCCCTATGGTTAGATTTGTGTCTGACAAAAAAAGTCTTTCAAAATTGTGTACCAACCAGGTACAGTGTCCCATACTTGGCCTAACTTCCGCAAAAGCAAAGGAAGTGTGGGATAAAATATATAAATATGACATATCAAATGCGCAGAAAGACGTAATGTGGTTATCGGCTCAAAATGTTTTGCCGGTCAGGTGCTCTCAACATAGGAGGGGCTTGGCGACTTCCGCAAACTGTCCCAGAACCGGATGTGCTGGTGAGGAGGACGTCCACCATCTCTTTTGGGGATGTCAGTATGCGAGGCAAGTATGGAAGAGTGTGAACGGTGTATGTAAGGAAATGACTGGGTTGGAATGTTTGTCGGGAGAGTTTGTGATGTATGGGTTGGTGAAACTAAGAAGCGTCAAAGCACGGGTTCTATGGATCTTTTTGTCCTGTGTAAAAGAGGTTCTGTGGAATAGCAGAAATATTTACGTGTTTAAAAAAGAGGAATTGAGCATAACTGATTGTCGTAATATGGTCTTGGAAAAGCTTTATTTTCACTATCAGGTGGACGCAAGTAAAAACCTGGATGCGGAAGGGTTCTGGAAGTTCTCCAAATGGAGAAGTCTGTTAACTTGATTTGTTTGTGTTTTTCCTTTCTGTAAACTCTGTTAAAATTAAAATTGCGAAAATAACCCAAATCTGAATGATGAATGGATTGGACTGATAAAGTATTTGCCCAGTACCAATCCATATCTGAGAGATATGGAAAAAAAAAAAAAAAAAAAAAAAAAAAAAAAAAAAAAAAAAAAAAAAAAAAAATCTGTTCTTATCAGTTTAATATCTGATACGTCCCCTATCTGGGGACCATATATTAAATGGATTTTTAGAACAGGGAGCTGGAATCGGAGCTTGCTCTGTCCACTCCACGCATTGACCTGGTATTGCATTACTTCCAGGATCGGTGCACCCCTTTCCAATTCAGTTGAAAGAAAGAGACAGAGGACTGACCGACCAACAGAGAAGATTGCTGCACCTGGCAAGCTAGCAAAGAGAAAATTGACAGTTGGACGTGGCCTGATGCTGTGACTGACTCTACCTGAAAGGTACTTCATTAATTATTTTCTTTGATTGATTGATTGATTGATTGATTGATTGCAAATGACATTACTGCTGCAAAGTGTCTGATTTGCTGCCATTTTATTCAATTTTAAATGCATTGAATTCTTTTAAAATTTTTGGGCATAAATTTATTTCTGAACTTGCACTTGACCGGACACTTGAATGGGTGTGGTCAAACGGTGGGAGTGGTTTATGCAGATTCGCAAAATTCGGCAAAATCCGCTGGCGTCACAAGATAACATTTGCACATGTCACTTTGCCTTGCACAAAAGTTTTTCTTTTCTTTTTTTTCACTTTTGGTGGCAGGTAGGGAAAACCTGCACAAGCTAATTGATTTCTACTTCATTAAGGGAAAGGAAAAAAAAACAAAAAAAAAAACAAAATAGGGCTGCAGCAGCATGGTGCACACCTTGAGCGGTGCACAGTGAACACGGAAGGGCGCCAGAACAGGTGCCGAGCGCTTGCCATCGCTTCTCGGCCTTCTGGCTAAGATCAAGTGTAGTATCTGTTCTTATCAGTTTAATATCTGATACGTCCCCTATCTGGGGACCATATATTAAATGGATTTTTAGAACAGGGAGCTGGAATCGGAGCTTGCTCTGTCCACTCCACGCATTGACCTGGTATTGCATTACTTCCAGGATCGGTGCACCCCTTTCCAATTCAGTTGAAAGAAAGAGACAGAGGACTGACCGACCAACAGAGAAGATTGCTGCACCTGGCAAGCTAGCAAAGAGAAAATTGACAGTTGGACGTGGCCTGATGCTGTGACTGACTCTACCTGAAAGGTACTTCATTAATTATTTTCTTTGATTGATTGATTGATTGATTGATTGATTGCAAATGACATTACTGCTGCAAAGTGTCTGATTTGCTGCCATTTTATTCAATTTTAAATGCATTGAATTCTTTTAAAATTTTTGGGCATAAATTTATTTCTGAACTTGCACTTGACCGGACACTTGAATGGGTGTGGTCAAACGGTGGGAGTGGTTTATGCAGATTCGCAAAATTCGGCAAAATCCGCTGGCGTCACAAGATAACATTTGCACATGTCACTTTGCCTTGCACAAAAGTTTTTCTTTTCTTTTTTTTCACTTTTGGTGGCAGGTAGGGAAAACCTGCACAAGCTAATTGATTTCTACTTCATTAAGGGAAAGGAAAAAAAAACAAAAAAAAAAACAAAATAGGGCTGCAGCAGCATGGTGCACACCTTGAGCGGTGCACAGTGAACACGGAAGGGCGCCAGAACAGGTGCCGAGCGCTTGCCATCGCTTCTCGGCCTTCTGGCTAAGATCAAGTGTAGTATCTGTTCTTATCAGTTTAATATCTGATACGTCCCCTATCTGGGGACCATATATTAAATGGATTTTTAGAACAGGGAGCTGGAATCGGAGCTTGCTCTGTCCACTCCACGCATTGACCTGGTATTGCATTACTTCCAGGATCGGTGCACCCCTTTCCAATTCAGTTGAAAGAAAGAGACAGAGGACTGACCGACCAACAGAGAAGATTGCTGCACCTGGCAAGCTAGCAAAGAGAAAATTGACAGTTGGACGTGGCCTGATGCTGTGACTGACTCTACCTGAAAGGTACTTCATTAATTATTTTCTTTGATTGATTGATTGATTGATTGATTGATTGCAAATGACATTACTGCTGCAAAGTGTCTGATTTGCTGCCATTTTATTCAATTTTAAATGCATTGAATTCTTTTAAAATTTTTGGGCATAAATTTATTTCTGAACTTGCACTTGACCGGACACTTGAATGGGTGTGGTCAAACGGTGGGAGTGGTTTATGCAGATTCGCAAAATTCGGCAAAATCCGCTGGCGTCACAAGATAACATTTGCACATGTCACTTTGCCTTGCACAAAAGTTTTTCTTTTCTTTTTTTTCACTTTTGGTGGCAGGTAGGGAAAACCTGCACAAGCTAATTGATTTCTACTTCATTAAGGGAAAGGAAAAAAAAACAAAAAAAAAAACAAAATAGGGCTGCAGCAGCATGGTGCACACCTTGAGCGGTGCACAGTGAACACGGAAGGGCGCCAGAACAGGTGCCGAGCGCTTGCCATCGCTTCTCGGCCTTCTGGCTAAGATCAAGTGTAGTATCTGTTCTTATCAGTTTAATATCTGATACGTCCCCTATCTGGGGACCATATATTAAATGGATTTTTAGAACAGGGAGCTGGAATCGGAGCTTGCTCTGTCCACTCCACGCATTGACCTGGTATTGCATTACTTCCAGGATCGGTGCACCCCTTTCCAATTCAGTTGAAAGAAAGAGACAGAGGACTGACCGACCAACAGAGAAGATTGCTGCACCTGGCAAGCTAGCAAAGAGAAAATTGACAGTTGGACGTGGCCTGATGCTGTGACTGACTCTACCTGAAAGGTACTTCATTAATTATTTTCTTTGATTGATTGATTGATTGATTGATTGATTGCAAATGACATTACTGCTGCAAAGTGTCTGATTTGCTGCCATTTTATTCAATTTTAAATGCATTGAATTCTTTTAAAATTTTTGGGCATAAATTTATTTCTGAACTTGCACTTGACCGGACACTTGAATGGGTGTGGTCAAACGGTGGGAGTGGTTTATGCAGATTCGCAAAATTCGGCAAAATCCGCTGGCGTCACAAGATAACATTTGCACATGTCACTTTGCCTTGCACAAAAGTTTTTCTTTTCTTTTTTTTCACTTTTGGTGGCAGGTAGGGAAAACCTGCACAAGCTAATTGATTTCTACTTCATTAAGGGAAAGGAAAAAAAAACAAAAAAAAAAACAAAATAGGGCTGCAGCAGCATGGTGCACACCTTGAGCGGTGCACAGTGAACACGGAAGGGCGCCAGAACAGGTGCCGAGCGCTTGCCATCGCTTCTCGGCCTTCTGGCTAAGATCAAGTGTAGTATCTGTTCTTATCAGTTTAATATCTGATACGTCCCCTATCTGGGGACCATATATTAAATGGATTTTTAGAACAGGGAGCTGGAATCGGAGCTTGCTCTGTCCACTCCACGCATTGACCTGGTATTGCATTACTTCCAGGATCGGTGCACCCCTTTCCAATTCAGTTGAAAGAAAGAGACAGAGGACTGACCGACCAACAGAGAAGATTGCTGCACCTGGCAAGCTAGCAAAGAGAAAATTGACAGTTGGACGTGGCCTGATGCTGTGACTGACTCTACCTGAAAGGTACTTCATTAATTATTTTCTTTGATTGATTGATTGATTGATTGATTGATTGCAAATGACATTACTGCTGCAAAGTGTCTGATTTGCTGCCATTTTATTCAATTTTAAATGCATTGAATTCTTTTAAAATTTTTGGGCATAAATTTATTTCTGAACTTGCACTTGACCGGACACTTGAATGGGTGTGGTCAAACGGTGGGAGTGGTTTATGCAGATTCGCAAAATTCGGCAAAATCCGCTGGCGTCACAAGATAACATTTGCACATGTCACTTTGCCTTGCACAAAAGTTTTTCTTTTCTTTTTTTTCACTTTTGGTGGCAGGTAGGGAAAACCTGCACAAGCTAATTGATTTCTACTTCATTAAGGGAAAGGAAAAAAAAACAAAAAAAAAAACAAAATAGGGCTGCAGCAGCATGGTGCACACCTTGAGCGGTGCACAGTGAACACGGAAGGGCGCCAGAACAGGTGCCGAGCGCTTGCCATCGCTTCTCGGCCTTCTGGCTAAGATCAAGTGTAGTATCTGTTCTTATCAGTTTAATATCTGATACGTCCCCTATCTGGGGACCATATATTAAATGGATTTTTAGAACAGGGAGCTGGAATCGGAGCTTGCTCTGTCCACTCCACGCATTGACCTGGTATTGCATTACTTCCAGGATCGGTGCACCCCTTTCCAATTCAGTTGAAAGAAAGAGACAGAGGACTGACCGACCAACAGAGAAGATTGCTGCACCTGGCAAGCTAGCAAAGAGAAAATTGACAGTTGGACGTGGCCTGATGCTGTGACTGACTCTACCTGAAAGGTACTTCATTAATTATTTTCTTTGATTGATTGATTGATTGATTGATTGATTGCAAATGACATTACTGCTGCAAAGTGTCTGATTTGCTGCCATTTTATTCAATTTTAAATGCATTGAATTCTTTTAAAATTTTTGGGCATAAATTTATTTCTGAACTTGCACTTGACCGGACACTTGAATGGGTGTGGTCAAACGGTGGGAGTGGTTTATGCAGATTCGCAAAATTCGGCAAAATCCGCTGGCGTCACAAGATAACATTTGCACATGTCACTTTGCCTTGCACAAAAGTTTTTCTTTTCTTTTTTTTCACTTTTGGTGGCAGGTAGGGAAAACCTGCACAAGCTAATTGATTTCTACTTCATTAAGGGAAAGGAAAAAAAAACAAAAAAAAAAACAAAATAGGGCTGCAGCAGCATGGTGCACACCTTGAGCGGTGCACAGTGAACACGGAAGGGCGCCAGAACAGGTGCCGAGCGCTTGCCATCGCTTCTCGGCCTTCTGGCTAAGATCAAGTGTAGTATCTGTTCTTATCAGTTTAATATCTGATACGTCCCCTATCTGGGGACCATATATTAAATGGATTTTTAGAACAGGGAGCTGGAATCGGAGCTTGCTCTGTCCACTCCACGCATTGACCTGGTATTGCATTACTTCCAGGATCGGTGCACCCCTTTCCAATTCAGTTGAAAGAAAGAGACAGAGGACTGACCGACCAACAGAGAAGATTGCTGCACCTGGCAAGCTAGCAAAGAGAAAATTGACAGTTGGACGTGGCCTGATGCTGTGACTGACTCTACCTGAAAGGTACTTCATTAATTATTTTCTTTGATTGATTGATTGATTGATTGATTGATTGCAAATGACATTACTGCTGCAAAGTGTCTGATTTGCTGCCATTTTATTCAATTTTAAATGCATTGAATTCTTTTAAAATTTTTGGGCATAAATTTATTTCTGAACTTGCACTTGACCGGACACTTGAATGGGTGTGGTCAAACGGTGGGAGTGGTTTATGCAGATTCGCAAAATTCGGCAAAATCCGCTGGCGTCACAAGATAACATTTGCACATGTCACTTTGCCTTGCACAAAAGTTTTTCTTTTCTTTTTTTTCACTTTTGGTGGCAGGTAGGGAAAACCTGCACAAGCTAATTGATTTCTACTTCATTAAGGGAAAGGAAAAAAAAACAAAAAAAAAAACAAAATAGGGCTGCAGCAGCATGGTGCACACCTTGAGCGGTGCACAGTGAACACGGAAGGGCGCCAGAACAGGTGCCGAGCGCTTGCCATCGCTTCTCGGCCTTCTGGCTAAGATCAAGTGTAGTATCTGTTCTTATCAGTTTAATATCTGATACGTCCCCTATCTGGGGACCATATATTAAATGGATTTTTAGAACAGGGAGCTGGAATCGGAGCTTGCTCTGTCCACTCCACGCATTGACCTGGTATTGCATTACTTCCAGGATCGGTGCACCCCTTTCCAATTCAGTTGAAAGAAAGAGACAGAGGACTGACCGACCAACAGAGAAGATTGCTGCACCTGGCAAGCTAGCAAAGAGAAAATTGACAGTTGGACGTGGCCTGATGCTGTGACTGACTCTACCTGAAAGGTACTTCATTAATTATTTTCTTTGATTGATTGATTGATTGATTGATTGATTGCAAATGACATTACTGCTGCAAAGTGTCTGATTTGCTGCCATTTTATTCAATTTTAAATGCATTGAATTCTTTTAAAATTTTTGGGCATAAATTTATTTCTGAACTTGCACTTGACCGGACACTTGAATGGGTGTGGTCAAACGGTGGGAGTGGTTTATGCAGATTCGCAAAATTCGGCAAAATCCGCTGGCGTCACAAGATAACATTTGCACATGTCACTTTGCCTTGCACAAAAGTTTTTCTTTTCTTTTTTTTCACTTTTGGTGGCAGGTAGGGAAAACCTGCACAAGCTAATTGATTTCTACTTCATTAAGGGAAAGGAAAAAAAAACAAAAAAAAAAACAAAATAGGGCTGCAGCAGCATGGTGCACACCTTGAGCGGTGCACAGTGAACACGGAAGGGCGCCAGAACAGGTGCCGAGCGCTTGCCATCGCTTCTCGGCCTTCTGGCTAAGATCAAGTGTAGTATCTGTTCTTATCAGTTTAATATCTGATACGTCCCCTATCTGGGGACCATATATTAAATGGATTTTTAGAACAGGGAGCTGGAATCGGAGCTTGCTCTGTCCACTCCACGCATTGACCTGGTATTGCATTACTTCCAGGATCGGTGCACCCCTTTCCAATTCAGTTGAAAGAAAGAGACAGAGGACTGACCGACCAACAGAGAAGATTGCTGCACCTGGCAAGCTAGCAAAGAGAAAATTGACAGTTGGACGTGGCCTGATGCTGTGACTGACTCTACCTGAAAGGTACTTCATTAATTATTTTCTTTGATTGATTGATTGATTGATTGATTGATTGCAAATGACATTACTGCTGCAAAGTGTCTGATTTGCTGCCATTTTATTCAATTTTAAATGCATTGAATTCTTTTAAAATTTTTGGGCATAAATTTATTTCTGAACTTGCACTTGACCGGACACTTGAATGGGTGTGGTCAAACGGTGGGAGTGGTTTATGCAGATTCGCAAAATTCGGCAAAATCCGCTGGCGTCACAAGATAACATTTGCACATGTCACTTTGCCTTGCACAAAAGTTTTTCTTTTCTTTTTTTTCACTTTTGGTGGCAGGTAGGGAAAACCTGCACAAGCTAATTGATTTCTACTTCATTAAGGGAAAGGAAAAAAAAACAAAAAAAAAAACAAAATAGGGCTGCAGCAGCATGGTGCACACCTTGAGCGGTGCACAGTGAACACGGAAGGGCGCCAGAACAGGTGCCGAGCGCTTGCCATCGCTTCTCGGCCTTCTGGCTAAGATCAAGTGTAGTATCTGTTCTTATCAGTTTAATATCTGATACGTCCCCTATCTGGGGACCATATATTAAATGGATTTTTAGAACAGGGAGCTGGAATCGGAGCTTGCTCTGTCCACTCCACGCATTGACCTGGTATTGCATTACTTCCAGGATCGGTGCACCCCTTTCCAATTCAGTTGAAAGAAAGAGACAGAGGACTGACCGACCAACAGAGAAGATTGCTGCACCTGGCAAGCTAGCAAAGAGAAAATTGACAGTTGGACGTGGCCTGATGCTGTGACTGACTCTACCTGAAAGGTACTTCATTAATTATTTTCTTTGATTGATTGATTGATTGATTGATTGATTGCAAATGACATTACTGCTGCAAAGTGTCTGATTTGCTGCCATTTTATTCAATTTTAAATGCATTGAATTCTTTTAAAATTTTTGGGCATAAATTTATTTCTGAACTTGCACTTGACCGGACACTTGAATGGGTGTGGTCAAACGGTGGGAGTGGTTTATGCAGATTCGCAAAATTCGGCAAAATCCGCTGGCGTCACAAGATAACATTTGCACATGTCACTTTGCCTTGCACAAAAGTTTTTCTTTTCTTTTTTTTCACTTTTGGTGGCAGGTAGGGAAAACCTGCACAAGCTAATTGATTTCTACTTCATTAAGGGAAAGGAAAAAAAAACAAAAAAAAAAACAAAATAGGGCTGCAGCAGCATGGTGCACACCTTGAGCGGTGCACAGTGAACACGGAAGGGCGCCAGAACAGGTGCCGAGCGCTTGCCATCGCTTCTCGGCCTTCTGGCTAAGATCAAGTGTAGTATCTGTTCTTATCAGTTTAATATCTGATACGTCCCCTATCTGGGGACCATATATTAAATGGATTTTTAGAACAGGGAGCTGGAATCGGAGCTTGCTCTGTCCACTCCACGCATTGACCTGGTATTGCATTACTTCCAGGATCGGTGCACCCCTTTCCAATTCAGTTGAAAGAAAGAGACAGAGGACTGACCGACCAACAGAGAAGATTGCTGCACCTGGCAAGCTAGCAAAGAGAAAATTGACAGTTGGACGTGGCCTGATGCTGTGACTGACTCTACCTGAAAGGTACTTCATTAATTATTTTCTTTGATTGATTGATTGATTGATTGATTGATTGCAAATGACATTACTGCTGCAAAGTGTCTGATTTGCTGCCATTTTATTCAATTTTAAATGCATTGAATTCTTTTAAAATTTTTGGGCATAAATTTATTTCTGAACTTGCACTTGACCGGACACTTGAATGGGTGTGGTCAAACGGTGGGAGTGGTTTATGCAGATTCGCAAAATTCGGCAAAATCCGCTGGCGTCACAAGATAACATTTGCACATGTCACTTTGCCTTGCACAAAAGTTTTTCTTTTCTTTTTTTTCACTTTTGGTGGCAGGTAGGGAAAACCTGCACAAGCTAATTGATTTCTACTTCATTAAGGGAAAGGAAAAAAAAACAAAAAAAAAAACAAAATAGGGCTGCAGCAGCATGGTGCACACCTTGAGCGGTGCACAGTGAACACGGAAGGGCGCCAGAACAGGTGCCGAGCGCTTGCCATCGCTTCTCGGCCTTCTGGCTAAGATCAAGTGTAGTATCTGTTCTTATCAGTTTAATATCTGATACGTCCCCTATCTGGGGACCATATATTAAATGGATTTTTAGAACAGGGAGCTGGAATCGGAGCTTGCTCTGTCCACTCCACGCATTGACCTGGTATTGCATTACTTCCAGGATCGGTGCACCCCTTTCCAATTCAGTTGAAAGAAAGAGACAGAGGACTGACCGACCAACAGAGAAGATTGCTGCACCTGGCAAGCTAGCAAAGAGAAAATTGACAGTTGGACGTGGCCTGATGCTGTGACTGACTCTACCTGAAAGGTACTTCATTAATTATTTTCTTTGATTGATTGATTGATTGATTGATTGATTGCAAATGACATTACTGCTGCAAAGTGTCTGATTTGCTGCCATTTTATTCAATTTTAAATGCATTGAATTCTTTTAAAATTTTTGGGCATAAATTTATTTCTGAACTTGCACTTGACCGGACACTTGAATGGGTGTGGTCAAACGGTGGGAGTGGTTTATGCAGATTCGCAAAATTCGGCAAAATCCGCTGGCGTCACAAGATAACATTTGCACATGTCACTTTGCCTTGCACAAAAGTTTTTCTTTTCTTTTTTTTCACTTTTGGTGGCAGGTAGGGAAAACCTGCACAAGCTAATTGATTTCTACTTCATTAAGGGAAAGGAAAAAAAAACAAAAAAAAAAACAAAATAGGGCTGCAGCAGCATGGTGCACACCTTGAGCGGTGCACAGTGAACACGGAAGGGCGCCAGAACAGGTGCCGAGCGCTTGCCATCGCTTCTCGGCCTTCTGGCTAAGATCAAGTGTAGTATCTGTTCTTATCAGTTTAATATCTGATACGTCCCCTATCTGGGGACCATATATTAAATGGATTTTTAGAACAGGGAGCTGGAATCGGAGCTTGCTCTGTCCACTCCACGCATTGACCTGGTATTGCATTACTTCCAGGATCGGTGCACCCCTTTCCAATTCAGTTGAAAGAAAGAGACAGAGGACTGACCGACCAACAGAGAAGATTGCTGCACCTGGCAAGCTAGCAAAGAGAAAATTGACAGTTGGACGTGGCCTGATGCTGTGACTGACTCTACCTGAAAGGTACTTCATTAATTATTTTCTTTGATTGATTGATT
This sequence comes from Leptodactylus fuscus, assembly GCF_031893055.1. NCBI lineage: Eukaryota > Metazoa > Chordata > Amphibia > Anura > Leptodactylidae > Leptodactylus > Leptodactylus fuscus. The sequence continues at coordinate 31,514 of NW_027440446.1, read as the reverse complement.
GATTGATTGATTGATTGCAAATGACATTACTGCTGCAAAGTGTCTGATTTGCTGCCATTTTATTCAATTTTAAATGCATTGAATTCTTTTAAAATTTTTGGGCATAAATTTATTTCTGAACTTGCACTTGACCGGACACTTGAATGGGTGTGGTCAAACGGTGGGAGTGGTTTATGCAGATTCGCAAAATTCGGCAAAATCCGCTGGCGTCACAAGATAACATTTGCACATGTCACTTTGCCTTGCACAAAAGTTTTTCTTTTCTTTTTTTTCACTTTTGGTGGCAGGTAGGGAAAACCTGCACAAGCTAATTGATTTCTACTTCATTAAGGGAAAGGAAAAAAAAACAAAAAAAAAAACAAAATAGGGCTGCAGCAGCATGGTGCACACCTTGAGCGGTGCACAGTGAACACGGAAGGGCGCCAGAACAGGTGCCGAGCGCTTGCCATCGCTTCTCGGCCTTCTGGCTAAGATCAAGTGTAGTATCTGTTCTTATCAGTTTAATATCTGATACGTCCCCTATCTGGGGACCATATATTAAATGGATTTTTAGAACAGGGAGCTGGAATCGGAGCTTGCTCTGTCCACTCCACGCATTGACCTGGTATTGCATTACTTCCAGGATCGGTGCACCCCTTTCCAATTCAGTTGAAAGAAAGAGACAGAGGACTGACCGACCAACAGAGAAGATTGCTGCACCTGGCAAGCTAGCAAAGAGAAAATTGACAGTTGGACGTGGCCTGATGCTGTGACTGACTCTACCTGAAAGGTACTTCATTAATTATTTTCTTTGATTGATTGATTGATTGATTGATTGATTGCAAATGACATTACTGCTGCAAAGTGTCTGATTTGCTGCCATTTTATTCAATTTTAAATGCATTGAATTCTTTTAAAATTTTTGGGCATAAATTTATTTCTGAACTTGCACTTGACCGGACACTTGAATGGGTGTGGTCAAACGGTGGGAGTGGTTTATGCAGATTCGCAAAATTCGGCAAAATCCGCTGGCGTCACAAGATAACATTTGCACATGTCACTTTGCCTTGCACAAAAGTTTTTCTTTTCTTTTTTTTCACTTTTGGTGGCAGGTAGGGAAAACCTGCACAAGCTAATTGATTTCTACTTCATTAAGGGAAAGGAAAAAAAAACAAAAAAAAAAACAAAATAGGGCTGCAGCAGCATGGTGCACACCTTGAGCGGTGCACAGTGAACACGGAAGGGCGCCAGAACAGGTGCCGAGCGCTTGCCATCGCTTCTCGGCCTTCTGGCTAAGATCAAGTGTAGTATCTGTTCTTATCAGTTTAATATCTGATACGTCCCCTATCTGGGGACCATATATTAAATGGATTTTTAGAACAGGGAGCTGGAATCGGAGCTTGCTCTGTCCACTCCACGCATTGACCTGGTATTGCATTACTTCCAGGATCGGTGCACCCCTTTCCAATTCAGTTGAAAGAAAGAGACAGAGGACTGACCGACCAACAGAGAAGATTGCTGCACCTGGCAAGCTAGCAAAGAGAAAATTGACAGTTGGACGTGGCCTGATGCTGTGACTGACTCTACCTGAAAGGTACTTCATTAATTATTTTCTTTGATTGATTGATTGATTGATTGATTGATTGCAAATGACATTACTGCTGCAAAGTGTCTGATTTGCTGCCATTTTATTCAATTTTAAATGCATTGAATTCTTTTAAAATTTTTGGGCATAAATTTATTTCTGAACTTGCACTTGACCGGACACTTGAATGGGTGTGGTCAAACGGTGGGAGTGGTTTATGCAGATTCGCAAAATTCGGCAAAATCCGCTGGCGTCACAAGATAACATTTGCACATGTCACTTTGCCTTGCACAAAAGTTTTTCTTTTCTTTTTTTTCACTTTTGGTGGCAGGTAGGGAAAACCTGCACAAGCTAATTGATTTCTACTTCATTAAGGGAAAGGAAAAAAAAACAAAAAAAAAAACAAAATAGGGCTGCAGCAGCATGGTGCACACCTTGAGCGGTGCACAGTGAACACGGAAGGGCGCCAGAACAGGTGCCGAGCGCTTGCCATCGCTTCTCGGCCTTTTGGCAAAGATCAAGTGACCTTGTCTTGTTGTAGCCTGGTTACTTGGGATTTGCTGGAGTATAGGACCTCCGGGTACCCTTCCCCTCGGCCTGGTGGGATCGTCCGGGTTTATTGCCCGGACTTCACCCACCTGCTGCTATAGGGGGGGAGGCTTAGTCCCGGAGGAACGAGAAGGGATCCCCCCAGAAGAGTTCTCAATATACCCATAGTGGTTATTGGAGAGACAGTTTTGGCTACCGTTGCCACAGTTGCAACCCGTTGTTGCAAATATGGTTGCGCCTTTTGAGCAAGTACCACCTTATGTGCGCATCCCCAACTCCTTGAGGATCCACCTCAATGGAGGAACTGCGGGTCTTACCCCCGTTAGATTCGTGGTTGAGAAGGTACTGGAGGGCGTCCTCCAGGTCCAGAAAAGGGACATCCTGGCCATGCAGGACTACCAAAAACGTGGAGACTACGATGTTACTTTCCGAAAGCCCGGTAACTGGAGAGCCGCTTTAGACGCAGCCAGGGTGAAGTGGCGAGAACTGGACCAGTTGGGCGTAACAATACTGCTACATCATGAGGAAAAAACTTTATTGACCATCAAGATGTACTCACCCCTGGTTTCTGATGAGTTAGTGATACGTTTTGTTAAATTCTTTTTTTCAGATGTCGAGTTCAAAGGCCGTATCGAGAATGAGTGTGGTATCTGGAGTGTTAAATGGACTTTTATGGTGACCTTAAGGATTGGCGAGGATGGAAGACCTCTTCTGCCGCCTGCCCGTTTCCGGCTCGGTACCGTGAATGGTGACCTCTTTTATCGAGGGATGCAGGACTTCTGCAAAGGCTGTGGCAAGTACGGACACACTAAAGATAAATGTGATGTAACTTGCAGGAACTGTGGAAGCACAGAGCACTACATGCGGGAGTGTAAAGGCGATAGGCGCTGTAACTTCTGTCAACAGCTGGGACACATATACAGAGAGTGCCCGCACAACAGAAGGGAAGGTGATGACATGCCCGCTAATGAGCCTGCCAATGAGTCTGCCAATGCATCTACCAGTGTGCCAAAGGAGAAGGAGACCACGGGAGGAAAGAAGAAGGAGGAAGCCCCAATGGAAACTGCTGACCCTCCAGCAGAGGCCCCGCCGACCCGCCAGGAGGGGGATCAGATGGATACATCTGAGAAAAATACCGGAGGTAAGAGGGCCCCAAGGGAGAGGACCGCAGAGTCCGGGGATGTTGGTGGGGCTCCAGGCCAGGCACCCAAAAAGCTTAAAAAGCTGTATGTGCATGCCGTGACGGGTGCTGGGACGGCCCAGAAAGGCAAGGGGACGAGCACAAGGTCCGGGAGCCAGCCGGTGCCCCTATCTAAGCCCAAAAGAGCTTCCGGGTCTGAGACGGGGGAAACACGGGTTTTTTCAATGGAGCCTAACCTAAACTTTGTGCCTAGGAATGAAGGGACGGCGCTGCCCGGTGGAGAAGACACGGCGGGGAAACCCGCGGTGGTCGGCTCGAGTGGTAGTTCGGTCTCTGACCTAATGGGTTTCGGGGATACCCCCCCATGTGCACAGCCCCCTCCCCCTATAGACCAGCCCACCGGGGGCTTGAGGGGGGAGGTGGGTTCCCCTGGTAGGCCTCCTGACGATGCAGTAAGTGGCGAGGATATAAACGCCCAGCCCCCTGAGACCCAGGTGGAAGGTTGGGCAACCCCGGATGACGCGGGAACCTTTTGCGAGGCTCTCTGCGGTGTGGATACAGATGTTAGTTTCCCCTCCTTCTCCCCCATGTCGGACTTGGGCGGAGAGGAATTCCCGATTTTTAGGCGGGTTGGTGGGCCAGAAGACTGACATGTTGTATTTAAAGTCCAGAAGAAAGACCTTCTTGGATCACGTGGTATTTTGAAATCTTGTGTTCTTTTTCCCAAAAACATTACTCATGGCAGAGCTTAAAGGAGTTACCCTGAATATCCGCAGTGCAAGCAGCAGAAGACGACGAGTGGTTTTAATGAACTATTTATCGCTTTTATCTGCTTCAGTTTTTTTTCTTCAGGAGTGCTGCATCCCTCACCGTTCCAGCTACGAATGTTACCAAAAGGACTGGACTTACGGTACATCTGCGTGGTCCGGGTCTAACGAGCCCGGATCCGCCGGGGTCGCCATTCTTTTTAGGGGAAACATTTTAATTGATTTTATTCAAGAGATTTTACCGGGAAGGATTTTACTGGTTAAGGCTTTTATTAACGGCACTAGATGGCAGTTTTTAAATTTTTATGCTTCCCCAAATAAGGAACAAAGGGCCGAGATGATGGAGGTTTTAAATTTATACATAAGCTCCGCTGAACCCCTCATCTTGGCCGGGGATTTTAATACCGTCCTCAAAGGTGAGCGCCGGCTGACAAGTAGCGTAAGTCGTAATTATGACAAAACCTCCGGCATGCTTAAAAACATGATTTTAGACCACAAATTAACCGACGTATACAAATGTTGTAACCGGGGCATGCCGGAGGAAGCCGGCGCCACCTGGAGCAACGCGACTTGTAGTTCACGAATTGATTATGTTTTATGCTCTGAGGACGTACTGCCATCTAGATGCGAAGTTTTAACTAATGCCTTCTCGGACCATAAGATTTTAAACTTTACTGTTGTTCTTAGAAATACTTATTTTAATGGTTTAAAGTCTTGGAGATTAAATGTTTCCCTACTAGACGATCCACGGGTGGCAGAAAGTTTTAAAAGGTTTTATTCTTTTCACAGGCAGCAGAAAGACCCCCAACTCCCTATAGTGACCTGGTGGGAGGAGATGAAAGGAAAGTTTCGTAAGTTTTTTAATAAATGGGGGATAAGGCTGGCCAAAGAAAAGAGGGCTTTTTATGACGATCTTAACACTCGTTTACAGACCTTTTATTATTTTAAAAATCATGGCATGGAGGTGGAGCAGGAGATTGTAGCCTTAAAAAACGAAATTAAAAGGTGCCTGGAAAAGAAAGGTAATGAGCTTATTTTTAATTCCAAGGCAAAACATGTTGAGCAGGATGAAAAGTGCTCGAGATATTTTTTTAAAAAAATTAATGCAAAAAAAGAGCACATAGCCGAAATCGATAGTGAAACTGATATTCGTAATATTTTAAACAAAGTCCATGGTTTTTATTCAAATCTTTTTAGTGCCAAACCCGTGGATCAGTCTTTTTTAGCTGACTCGCTGAAAGAGATTACAACTGTTTTAAATCCCGCCTCACAGAGTCTTTTATCTCGTGAACCCAATGAAAGGGAGATTTTAGACACTATTAAAAGTTTTAAGGCAGGGAAAGTGCCCGGACTGGATGGTTTGCCCATTGAGTTTTATGCGAAATTTTATGAGATTTTAAAGAATGACCTTTTTAATTTGTTTTTAGAAGTTTTTAGGTCCAAAAAAATCCCTAATTCCTGGAAAAAAGGAGTAGTGACCTTGATCTATAAAAAGGGAGATAAGAGTGATCTCAAGAACTGGAGGCCGATCACGCTCCTGAATGCAGACTACAAGATAATGGCAAAGCTATGTGCTACCCGTTTAAAAAACGTCGCAGGAGAAATTATTCACAGCAACCAAGTCTGCGCCATACCAGGTAGAAGCATTTGGGATAGTTTAAATTTGGTAAGGGATATTATTGAGGACATTAAAAACCGAAAGGACAAATTAGCAATTCTCTCTATTGACTTCGAAAAGGCATTCGACAGAGTTTCGCATTTTTATCTTTTTAAAGTTTTAAGGAAAATGGGCATTCCTGAAGGTTTTTTATCCTCATTACGGGCTTTTTATGATGGTTGTACAAGCCAAGTTTTAATTAATGGTTTTAAGACAGAGGAGTTTTTATTGGAATCAGGGGTCAAACAGGGGTGTCCCTTGTCCCCACTGCTTTTTATCTGTGCACTAGAGCCTCTTTTAATTGTTTTAAGACGCGATAAGCAGATTCGTGGTGTCCCCCTCCCAGGGGGGGCGGGCGTCGAGGCTAAAGCAGTGGGGTACATGGATGATGTCACCGTATTCTGCAGGGACACCCCTTCGCTTTTAAAAACTCTTAGACAAATCGAGTTTTATTGTTGCGCCTCTGGTTTTAAAGTTAATTTTAATAAAAGTTCCATTTTAAAAGTCGGGAAGGAGATGGATTTTAGAGACGTGCCTGTCCCGGTTTTAGAGTCTGTAACCATTTTAGGTGTCTCTTTCAGCGAGTCAAATGATGGAGTGGCAAGTTGGAACATGGTGGCAGACAAGGTAAATGCTAAACTATGTATGTGGAACTTAAGGAAGCTTTCCATGGAAGGTAAAATTCTGGTTTTAAAAATGGTGATTTTACCGATTTTACTTTATTTAAGCATGGTTTTCCCTCCCCCTACGAATATGCTAAGGAAAATTACTAAAAGATGTTACACATTTTTCTGGAGTTCTCCAATGGAGAAATTGAGAAGAGAGGAAGTCGTAAAACATAAGAAAAATGGGGGGAGGGACTTCCCGGATTTTAACAGGTTCCTTTTAATCAAGTATTTTAGCTTCACTTTTAATGCTCTTTTTAAAAACCATCATTGGTCATATTTTACAAGGTATCATTTGGGGTTTTATATGAGAAAATTAAAATGGTTTGAAATATCTTTTACATCACCATACTCTTTTAACCTCAATTCACATTACAGTATAATTGATAAAATAGTGACCTTATATAAATTAAAAGAAAAGAGCACGGAAATTCTGAGAAATAGTAAAAAATTAATTGTGGAGCTTAGGAGTACGGAGGTAATGTGTAGAATTTTAAATTTAAATGAACAAAAAAGCAAGACCGCATGGACCCTAATTAACGCACCGTATCTTTTTAATTCTCAAAGGGATCTCGCCTGGAGCTGCGCCCACAGATGTCTTCCATGCCGGGCATTCCAACACCGGAGGGGCTACGTGAGGTCCGCCATCTGCCCAAGGACTGGATGCAATCACGATGAAACCATTCAACATCTATTCTGGGATTGCAAGTTTGCTCAAGACGTCTGGACTTTGGTTTTACCACTTTTAAGAAAGATGGCGGGCCTCCAGGTTTTAACTTCCGAAGCTATCTTTTATGGACTTTTTAAGTGCCCCTCCCAGAGACATCAGATGACGGCATGGAAGACCATAAATTCAGCAAAGGGCGCGCTCTGGGCGGCGAGAAACATTTTAATTTTTAAACGGGACGTTTTAACTGCACATGATGTCTTATACCTCTGTTTTAGCGAAATGTATTTATACTATGTTTTAGACAAAAGAAAGGCTCCCTCCCTAATAAAGTACTGGTTTTACGAGGAGTGGAGAACCTTGTCTAGTGCCGCCATGTTTCCAACTTGAGTACCGAGCCGGATTCTTTTATGTTTTATGAATGTAAAATATGTATGAGTGTGTTTCTTTGTGTAATTTTCTAATTTTTATCCTTGTATGTAAACTTAATCTTGATGGTTAATAAAATTGGCCCTTGTGGCTTTGAACTCAAAAAAAATCTGTTCTTATCAGTTTAATATCTGATACGTCCCCTATCTGGGGACCATATATTAAATGGATTTTTAGAACAGGGAGCTGGAATCGGAGCTTGCTCTGTCCACTCCACGCATTGACCTGGTATTGCATTACTTCCAGGATCGGTGCACCCCTTTCCAATTCAGTTGAAAGAAAGAGACAGAGGACTGACCGACCAACAGAGAAGATTGCTGCACCTGGCAAGCTAGCAAAGAGAAAATTGACAGTTGGACGTGGCCTGATGCTGTGACTGACTCTACCTGAAAGGTACTTCATTAATTATTTTCTTTGATTGATTGATTGATTGATTGATTGATTGCAAATGACATTACTGCTGCAAAGTGTCTGATTTGCTGCCATTTTATTCAATTTTAAATGCATTGAATTCTTTTAAAATTTTTGGGCATAAATTTATTTCTGAACTTGCACTTGACCGGACACTTGAATGGGTGTGGTCAAACGGTGGGAGTGGTTTATGCAGATTCGCAAAATTCGGCAAAATCCGCTGGCGTCACAAGATAACATTTGCACATGTCACTTTGCCTTGCACAAAAGTTTTTCTTTTCTTTTTTTTCACTTTTGGTGGCAGGTAGGGAAAACCTGCACAAGCTAATTGATTTCTACTTCATTAAGGGAAAGGAAAAAAAAACAAAAAAAAAAACAAAATAGGGCTGCAGCAGCATGGTGCACACCTTGAGCGGTGCACAGTGAACACGGAAGGGCGCCAGAACAGGTGCCGAGCGCTTGCCATCGCTTCTCGGCCTTCTGGCTAAGATCAAGTGTAGTATCTGTTCTTATCAGTTTAATATCTGATACGTCCCCTATCTGGGGACCATATATTAAATGGATTTTTAGAACAGGGAGCTGGAATCGGAGCTTGCTCTGTCCACTCCACGCATTGACCTGGTATTGCATTACTTCCAGGATCGGTGCACCCCTTTCCAATTCAGTTGAAAGAAAGAGACAGAGGACTGACCGACCAACAGAGAAGATTGCTGCACCTGGCAAGCTAGCAAAGAGAAAATTGACAGTTGGACGTGGCCTGATGCTGTGACTGACTCTACCTGAAAGGTACTTCATTAATTATTTTCTTTGATTGATTGATTGATTGATTGATTGATTGCAAATGACATTACTGCTGCAAAGTGTCTGATTTGCTGCCATTTTATTCAATTTTAAATGCATTGAATTCTTTTAAAATTTTTGGGCATAAATTTATTTCTGAACTTGCACTTGACCGGACACTTGAATGGGTGTGGTCAAACGGTGGGAGTGGTTTATGCAGATTCGCAAAATTCGGCAAAATCCGCTGGCGTCACAAGATAACATTTGCACATGTCACTTTGCCTTGCACAAAAGTTTTTCTTTTCTTTTTTTTCACTTTTGGTGGCAGGTAGGGAAAACCTGCACAAGCTAATTGATTTCTACTTCATTAAGGGAAAGGAAAAAAAAACAAAAAAAAAAACAAAATAGGGCTGCAGCAGCATGGTGCACACCTTGAGCGGTGCACAGTGAACACGGAAGGGCGCCAGAACAGGTGCCGAGCGCTTGCCATCGCTTCTCGGCCTTCTGGCTAAGATCAAGTGTAGTATCTGTTCTTATCAGTTTAATATCTGATACGTCCCCTATCTGGGGACCATATATTAAATGGATTTTTAGAACAGGGAGCTGGAATCGGAGCTTGCTCTGTCCACTCCACGCATTGACCTGGTATTGCATTACTTCCAGGATCGGTGCACCCCTTTCCAATTCAGTTGAAAGAAAGAGACAGAGGACTGACCGACCAACAGAGAAGATTGCTGCACCTGGCAAGCTAGCAAAGAGAAAATTGACAGTTGGACGTGGCCTGATGCTGTGACTGACTCTACCTGAAAGGTACTTCATTAATTATTTTCTTTGATTGATTGATTGATTGATTGATTGATTGCAAATGACATTACTGCTGCAAAGTGTCTGATTTGCTGCCATTTTATTCAATTTTAAATGCATTGAATTCTTTTAAAATTTTTGGGCATAAATTTATTTCTGAACTTGCACTTGACCGGACACTTGAATGGGTGTGGTCAAACGGTGGGAGTGGTTTATGCAGATTCGCAAAATTCGGCAAAATCCGCTGGCGTCACAAGATAACATTTGCACATGTCACTTTGCCTTGCACAAAAGTTTTTCTTTTCTTTTTTTTCACTTTTGGTGGCAGGTAGGGAAAACCTGCACAAGCTAATTGATTTCTACTTCATTAAGGGAAAGGAAAAAAAAACAAAAAAAAAAACAAAATAGGGCTGCAGCAGCATGGTGCACACCTTGAGCGGTGCACAGTGAACACGGAAGGGCGCCAGAACAGGTGCCGAGCGCTTGCCATCGCTTCTCGGCCTTCTGGCTAAGATCAAGTGTAGTATCTGTTCTTATCAGTTTAATATCTGATACGTCCCCTATCTGGGGACCATATATTAAATGGATTTTTAGAACAGGGAGCTGGAATCGGAGCTTGCTCTGTCCACTCCACGCATTGACCTGGTATTGCATTACTTCCAGGATCGGTGCACCCCTTTCCAATTCAGTTGAAAGAAAGAGACAGAGGACTGACCGACCAACAGAGAAGATTGCTGCACCTGGCAAGCTAGCAAAGAGAAAATTGACAGTTGGACGTGGCCTGATGCTGTGACTGACTCTACCTGAAAGGTACTTCATTAATTATTTTCTTTGATTGATTGATTGATTGATTGATTGATTGCAAATGACATTACTGCTGCAAAGTGTCTGATTTGCTGCCATTTTATTCAATTTTAAATGCATTGAATTCTTTTAAAATTTTTGGGCATAAATTTATTTCTGAACTTGCACTTGACCGGACACTTGAATGGGTGTGGTCAAACGGTGGGAGTGGTTTATGCAGATTCGCAAAATTCGGCAAAATCCGCTGGCGTCACAAGATAACATTTGCACATGTCACTTTGCCTTGCACAAAAGTTTTTCTTTTCTTTTTTTTCACTTTTGGTGGCAGGTAGGGAAAACCTGCACAAGCTAATTGATTTCTACTTCATTAAGGGAAAGGAAAAAAAAACAAAAAAAAAAACAAAATAGGGCTGCAGCAGCATGGTGCACACCTTGAGCGGTGCACAGTGAACACGGAAGGGCGCCAGAACAGGTGCCGAGCGCTTGCCATCGCTTCTCGGCCTTCTGGCTAAGATCAAGTGTAGTATCTGTTCTTATCAGTTTAATATCTGATACGTCCCCTATCTGGGGACCATATATTAAATGGATTTTTAGAACAGGGAGCTGGAATCGGAGCTTGCTCTGTCCACTCCACGCATTGACCTGGTATTGCATTACTTCCAGGATCGGTGCACCCCTTTCCAATTCAGTTGAAAGAAAGAGACAGAGGACTGACCGACCAACAGAGAAGATTGCTGCACCTGGCAAGCTAGCAAAGAGAAAATTGACAGTTGGACGTGGCCTGATGCTGTGACTGACTCTACCTGAAAGGTACTTCATTAATTATTTTCTTTGATTGATTGATTGATTGATTGATTGATTGCAAATGACATTACTGCTGCAAAGTGTCTGATTTGCTGCCATTTTATTCAATTTTAAATGCATTGAATTCTTTTAAAATTTTTGGGCATAAATTTATTTCTGAACTTGCACTTGACCGGACACTTGAATGGGTGTGGTCAAACGGTGGGAGTGGTTTATGCAGATTCGCAAAATTCGGCAAAATCCGCTGGCGTCACAAGATAACATTTGCACATGTCACTTTGCCTTGCACAAAAGTTTTTCTTTTCTTTTTTTTCACTTTTGGTGGCAGGTAGGGAAAACCTGCACAAGCTAATTGATTTCTACTTCATTAAGGGAAAGGAAAAAAAAACAAAAAAAAAAACAAAATAGGGCTGCAGCAGCATGGTGCACACCTTGAGCGGTGCACAGTGAACACGGAAGGGCGCCAGAACAGGTGCCGAGCGCTTGCCATCGCTTCTCGGCCTTCTGGCTAAGATCAAGTGTAGTATCTGTTCTTATCAGTTTAATATCTGATACGTCCCCTATCTGGGGACCATATATTAAATGGATTTTTAGAACAGGGAGCTGGAATCGGAGCTTGCTCTGTCCACTCCACGCATTGACCTGGTATTGCATTACTTCCAGGATCGGTGCACCCCTTTCCAATTCAGTTGAAAGAAAGAGACAGAGGACTGACCGACCAACAGAGAAGATTGCTGCACCTGGCAAGCTAGCAAAGAGAAAATTGACAGTTGGACGTGGCCTGATGCTGTGACTGACTCTACCTGAAAGGTACTTCATTAATTATTTTCTTTGATTGATTGATTGATTGATTGATTGATTGCAAATGACATTACTGCTGCAAAGTGTCTGATTTGCTGCCATTTTATTCAATTTTAAATGCATTGAATTCTTTTAAAATTTTTGGGCATAAATTTATTTCTGAACTTGCACTTGACCGGACACTTGAATGGGTGTGGTCAAACGGTGGGAGTGGTTTATGCAGATTCGCAAAATTCGGCAAAATCCGCTGGCGTCACAAGATAACATTTGCACATGTCACTTTGCCTTGCACAAAAGTTTTTCTTTTCTTTTTTTTCACTTTTGGTGGCAGGTAGGGAAAACCTGCACAAGCTAATTGATTTCTACTTCATTAAGGGAAAGGAAAAAAAAACAAAAAAAAAAACAAAATAGGGCTGCAGCAGCATGGTGCACACCTTGAGCGGTGCACAGTGAACACGGAAGGGCGCCAGAACAGGTGCCGAGCGCTTGCCATCGCTTCTCGGCCTTCTGGCTAAGATCAAGTGTAGTATCTGTTCTTATCAGTTTAATATCTGATACGTCCCCTATCTGGGGACCATATATTAAATGGATTTTTAGAACAGGGAGCTGGAATCGGAGCTTGCTCTGTCCACTCCACGCATTGACCTGGTATTGCATTACTTCCAGGATCGGTGCACCCCTTTCCAATTCAGTTGAAAGAAAGAGACAGAGGACTGACCGACCAACAGAGAAGATTGCTGCACCTGGCAAGCTAGCAAAGAGAAAATTGACAGTTGGACGTGGCCTGATGCTGTGACTGACTCTACCTGAAAGGTACTTCATTAATTATTTTCTTTGATTGATTGATTGATTGATTGATTGATTGCAAATGACATTACTGCTGCAAAGTGTCTGATTTGCTGCCATTTTATTCAATTTTAAATGCATTGAATTCTTTTAAAATTTTTGGGCATAAATTTATTTCTGAACTTGCACTTGACCGGACACTTGAATGGGTGTGGTCAAACGGTGGGAGTGGTTTATGCAGATTCGCAAAATTCGGCAAAATCCGCTGGCGTCACAAGATAACATTTGCACATGTCACTTTGCCTTGCACAAAAGTTTTTCTTTTCTTTTTTTTCACTTTTGGTGGCAGGTAGGGAAAACCTGCACAAGCTAATTGATTTCTACTTCATTAAGGGAAAGGAAAAAAAAACAAAAAAAAAAACAAAATAGGGCTGCAGCAGCATGGTGCACACCTTGAGCGGTGCACAGTGAACACGGAAGGGCGCCAGAACAGGTGCCGAGCGCTTGCCATCGCTTCTCGGCCTTCTGGCTAAGATCAAGTGTAGTATCTGTTCTTATCAGTTTAATATCTGATACGTCCCCTATCTGGGGACCATATATTAAATGGATTTTTAGAACAGGGAGCTGGAATCGGAGCTTGCTCTGTCCACTCCACGCATTGACCTGGTATTGCATTACTTCCAGGATCGGTGCACCCCTTTCCAATTCAGTTGAAAGAAAGAGACAGAGGACTGACCGACCAACAGAGAAGATTGCTGCACCTGGCAAGCTAGCAAAGAGAAAATTGACAGTTGGACGTGGCCTGATGCTGTGACTGACTCTACCTGAAAGGTACTTCATTAATTATTTTCTTTGATTGATTGATTGATTGATTGATTGATTGCAAATGACATTACTGCTGCAAAGTGTCTGATTTGCTGCCATTTTATTCAATTTTAAATGCATTGAATTCTTTTAAAATTTTTGGGCATAAATTTATTTCTGAACTTGCACTTGACCGGACACTTGAATGGGTGTGGTCAAACGGTGGGAGTGGTTTATGCAGATTCGCAAAATTCGGCAAAATCCGCTGGCGTCACAAGATAACATTTGCACATGTCACTTTGCCTTGCACAAAAGTTTTTCTTTTCTTTTTTTTCACTTTTGGTGGCAGGTAGGGAAAACCTGCACAAGCTAATTGATTTCTACTTCATTAAGGGAAAGGAAAAAAAAACAAAAAAAAAAACAAAATAGGGCTGCAGCAGCATGGTGCACACCTTGAGCGGTGCACAGTGAACACGGAAGGGCGCCAGAACAGGTGCCGAGCGCTTGCCATCGCTTCTCGGCCTTCTGGCTAAGATCAAGTGTAGTATCTGTTCTTATCAGTTTAATATCTGATACGTCCCCTATCTGGGGACCATATATTAAATGGATTTTTAGAACAGGGAGCTGGAATCGGAGCTTGCTCTGTCCACTCCACGCATTGACCTGGTATTGCATTACTTCCAGGATCGGTGCACCCCTTTCCAATTCAGTTGAAAGAAAGAGACAGAGGACTGACCGACCAACAGAGAAGATTGCTGCACCTGGCAAGCTAGCAAAGAGAAAATTGACAGTTGGACGTGGCCTGATGCTGTGACTGACTCTACCTGAAAGGTACTTCATTAATTATTTTCTTTGATTGATTGATTGATTGATTGATTGATTGCAAATGACATTACTGCTGCAAAGTGTCTGATTTGCTGCCATTTTATTCAATTTTAAATGCATTGAATTCTTTTAAAATTTTTGGGCATAAATTTATTTCTGAACTTGCACTTGACCGGACACTTGAATGGGTGTGGTCAAACGGTGGGAGTGGTTTATGCAGATTCGCAAAATTCGGCAAAATCCGCTGGCGTCACAAGATAACATTTGCACATGTCACTTTGCCTTGCACAAAAGTTTTTCTTTTCTTTTTTTTCACTTTTGGTGGCAGGTAGGGAAAACCTGCACAAGCTAATTGATTTCTACTTCATTAAGGGAAAGGAAAAAAAAACAAAAAAAAAAACAAAATAGGGCTGCAGCAGCATGGTGCACACCTTGAGCGGTGCACAGTGAACACGGAAGGGCGCCAGAACAGGTGCCGAGCGCTTGCCATCGCTTCTCGGCCTTCTGGCTAAGATCAAGTGTAGTATCTGTTCTTATCAGTTTAATATCTGATACGTCCCCTATCTGGGGACCATATATTAAATGGATTTTTAGAACAGGGAGCTGGAATCGGAGCTTGCTCTGTCCACTCCACGCATTGACCTGGTATTGCATTACTTCCAGGATCGGTGCACCCCTTTCCAATTCAGTTGAAAGAAAGAGACAGAGGACTGACCGACCAACAGAGAAGATTGCTGCACCTGGCAAGCTAGCAAAGAGAAAATTGACAGTTGGACGTGGCCTGATGCTGTGACTGACTCTACCTGAAAGGTACTTCATTAATTATTTTCTTTGATTGATTGATTGATTGATTGATTGATTGCAAATGACATTACTGCTGCAAAGTGTCTGATTTGCTGCCATTTTATTCAATTTTAAATGCATTGAATTCTTTTAAAATTTTTGGGCATAAATTTATTTCTGAACTTGCACTTGACCGGACACTTGAATGGGTGTGGTCAAACGGTGGGAGTGGTTTATGCAGATTCGCAAAATTCGGCAAAATCCGCTGGCGTCACAAGATAACATTTGCACATGTCACTTTGCCTTGCACAAAAGTTTTTCTTTTCTTTTTTTTCACTTTTGGTGGCAGGTAGGGAAAACCTGCACAAGCTAATTGATTTCTACTTCATTAAGGGAAAGGAAAAAAAAACAAAAAAAAAAACAAAATAGGGCTGCAGCAGCATGGTGCACACCTTGAGCGGTGCACAGTGAACACGGAAGGGCGCCAGAACAGGTGCCGAGCGCTTGCCATCGCTTCTCGGCCTTCTGGCTAAGATCAAGTGTAGTATCTGTTCTTATCAGTTTAATATCTGATACGTCCCCTATCTGGGGACCATATATTAAATGGATTTTTAGAACAGGGAGCTGGAATCGGAGCTTGCTCTGTCCACTCCACGCATTGACCTGGTATTGCATTACTTCCAGGATCGGTGCACCCCTTTCCAATTCAGTTGAAAGAAAGAGACAGAGGACTGACCGACCAACAGAGAAGATTGCTGCACCTGGCAAGCTAGCAAAGAGAAAATTGACAGTTGGACGTGGCCTGATGCTGTGACTGACTCTACCTGAAAGGTACTTCATTAATTATTTTCTTTGATTGATTGATTGATTGATTGATTGATTGCAAATGACATTACTGCTGCAAAGTGTCTGATTTGCTGCCATTTTATTCAATTTTAAATGCATTGAATTCTTTTAAAATTTTTGGGCATAAATTTATTTCTGAACTTGCACTTGACCGGACACTTGAATGGGTGTGGTCAAACGGTGGGAGTGGTTTATGCAGATTCGCAAAATTCGGCAAAATCCGCTGGCGTCACAAGATAACATTTGCACATGTCACTTTGCCTTGCACAAAAGTTTTTCTTTTCTTTTTTTTCACTTTTGGTGGCAGGTAGGGAAAACCTGCACAAGCTAATTGATTTCTACTTCATTAAGGGAAAGGAAAAAAAAACAAAAAAAAAAACAAAATAGGGCTGCAGCAGCATGGTGCACACCTTGAGCGGTGCACAGTGAACACGGAAGGGCGCCAGAACAGGTGCCGAGCGCTTGCCATCGCTTCTCGGCCTTCTGGCTAAGATCAAGTGTAGTATCTGTTCTTATCAGTTTAATATCTGATACGTCCCCTATCTGGGGACCATATATTAAATGGATTTTTAGAACAGGGAGCTGGAATCGGAGCTTGCTCTGTCCACTCCACGCATTGACCTGGTATTGCATTACTTCCAGGATCGGTGCACCCCTTTCCAATTCAGTTGAAAGAAAGAGACAGAGGACTGACCGACCAACAGAGAAGATTGCTGCACCTGGCAAGCTAGCAAAGAGAAAATTGACAGTTGGACGTGGCCTGATGCTGTGACTGACTCTACCTGAAAGGTACTTCATTAATTATTTTCTTTGATTGATTGATTGATTGATTGATTGATTGCAAATGACATTACTGCTGCAAAGTGTCTGATTTGCTGCCATTTTATTCAATTTTAAATGCATTGAATTCTTTTAAAATTTTTGGGCATAAATTTATTTCTGAACTTGCACTTGACCGGACACTTGAATGGGTGTGGTCAAACGGTGGGAGTGGTTTATGCAGATTCGCAAAATTCGGCAAAATCCGCTGGCGTCACAAGATAACATTTGCACATGTCACTTTGCCTTGCACAAAAGTTTTTCTTTTCTTTTTTTTCACTTTTGGTGGCAGGTAGGGAAAACCTGCACAAGCTAATTGATTTCTACTTCATTAAGGGAAAGGAAAAAAAAACAAAAAAAAAAACAAAATAGGGCTGCAGCAGCATGGTGCACACCTTGAGCGGTGCACAGTGAACACGGAAGGGCGCCAGAACAGGTGCCGAGCGCTTGCCATCGCTTCTCGGCCTTCTGGCTAAGATCAAGTGTAGTATCTGTTCTTATCAGTTTAATATCTGATACGTCCCCTATCTGGGGACCATATATTAAATGGATTTTTAGAACAGGGAGCTGGAATCGGAGCTTGCTCTGTCCACTCCACGCATTGACCTGGTATTGCATTACTTCCAGGATCGGTGCACCCCTTTCCAATTCAGTTGAAAGAAAGAGACAGAGGACTGACCGACCAACAGAGAAGATTGCTGCACCTGGCAAGCTAGCAAAGAGAAAATTGACAGTTGGACGTGGCCTGATGCTGTGACTGACTCTACCTGAAAGGTACTTCATTAATTATTTTCTTTGATTGATTGATTGATTGATTGATTGATTGCAAATGACATTACTGCTGCAAAGTGTCTGATTTGCTGCCATTTTATTCAATTTTAAATGCATTGAATTCTTTTAAAATTTTTGGGCATAAATTTATTTCTGAACTTGCACTTGACCGGACACTTGAATGGGTGTGGTCAAACGGTGGGAGTGGTTTATGCAGATTCGCAAAATTCGGCAAAATCCGCTGGCGTCACAAGATAACATTTGCACATGTCACTTTGCCTTGCACAAAAGTTTTTCTTTTCTTTTTTTTCACTTTTGGTGGCAGGTAGGGAAAACCTGCACAAGCTAATTGATTTCTACTTCATTAAGGGAAAGGAAAAAAAAACAAAAAAAAAAACAAAATAGGGCTGCAGCAGCATGGTGCACACCTTGAGCGGTGCACAGTGAACACGGAAGGGCGCCAGAACAGGTGCCGAGCGCTTGCCATCGCTTCTCGGCCTTCTGGCTAAGATCAAGTGTAGTATCTGTTCTTATCAGTTTAATATCTGATACGTCCCCTATCTGGGGACCATATATTAAATGGATTTTTAGAACAGGGAGCTGGAATCGGAGCTTGCTCTGTCCACTCCACGCATTGACCTGGTATTGCATTACTTCCAGGATCGGTGCACCCCTTTCCAATTCAGTTGAAAGAAAGAGACAGAGGACTGACCGACCAACAGAGAAGATTGCTGCACCTGGCAAGCTAGCAAAGAGAAAATTGACAGTTGGACGTGGCCTGATGCTGTGACTGACTCTACCTGAAAGGTACTTCATTAATTATTTTCTTTGATTGATTGATTGATTGATTGATTGATTGCAAATGACATTACTGCTGCAAAGTGTCTGATTTGCTGCCATTTTATTCAATTTTAAATGCATTGAATTCTTTTAAAATTTTTGGGCATAAATTTATTTCTGAACTTGCACTTGACCGGACACTTGAATGGGTGTGGTCAAACGGTGGGAGTGGTTTATGCAGATTCGCAAAATTCGGCAAAATCCGCTGGCGTCACAAGATAACATTTGCACATGTCACTTTGCCTTGCACAAAAGTTTTTCTTTTCTTTTTTTTCACTTTTGGTGGCAGGTAGGGAAAACCTGCACAAGCTAATTGATTTCTACTTCATTAAGGGAAAGGAAAAAAAAACAAAAAAAAAAACAAAATAGGGCTGCAGCAGCATGGTGCACACCTTGAGCGGTGCACAGTGAACACGGAAGGGCGCCAGAACAGGTGCCGAGCGCTTGCCATCGCTTCTCGGCCTTCTGGCTAAGATCAAGTGTAGTATCTGTTCTTATCAGTTTAATATCTGATACGTCCCCTATCTGGGGACCATATATTAAATGGATTTTTAGAACAGGGAGCTGGAATCGGAGCTTGCTCTGTCCACTCCACGCATTGACCTGGTATTGCATTACTTCCAGGATCGGTGCACCCCTTTCCAATTCAGTTGAAAGAAAGAGACAGAGGACTGACCGACCAACAGAGAAGATTGCTGCACCTGGCAAGCTAGCAAAGAGAAAATTGACAGTTGGACGTGGCCTGATGCTGTGACTGACTCTACCTGAAAGGTACTTCATTAATTATTTTCTTTGATTGATTGATTGATTGATTGATTGATTGCAAATGACATTACTGCTGCAAAGTGTCTGATTTGCTGCCATTTTATTCAATTTTAAATGCATTGAATTCTTTTAAAATTTTTGGGCATAAATTTATTTCTGAACTTGCACTTGACCGGACACTTGAATGGGTGTGGTCAAACGGTGGGAGTGGTTTATGCAGATTCGCAAAATTCGGCAAAATCCGCTGGCGTCACAAGATAACATTTGCACATGTCACTTTGCCTTGCACAAAAGTTTTTCTTTTCTTTTTTTTCACTTTTGGTGGCAGGTAGGGAAAACCTGCACAAGCTAATTGATTTCTACTTCATTAAGGGAAAGGAAAAAAAAACAAAAAAAAAAACAAAATAGGGCTGCAGCAGCATGGTGCACACCTTGAGCGGTGCACAGTGAACACGGAAGGGCGCCAGAACAGGTGCCGAGCGCTTGCCATCGCTTCTCGGCCTTCTGGCTAAGATCAAGTGTAGTATCTGTTCTTATCAGTTTAATATCTGATACGTCCCCTATCTGGGGACCATATATTAAATGGATTTTTAGAACAGGGAGCTGGAATCGGAGCTTGCTCTGTCCACTCCACGCATTGACCTGGTATTGCATTACTTCCAGGATCGGTGCACCCCTTTCCAATTCAGTTGAAAGAAAGAGACAGAGGACTGACCGACCAACAGAGAAGATTGCTGCACCTGGCAAGCTAGCAAAGAGAAAATTGACAGTTGGACGTGGCCTGATGCTGTGACTGACTCTACCTGAAAGGTACTTCATTAATTATTTTCTTTGATTGATTGATTGATTGATTGATTGATTGCAAATGACATTACTGCTGCAAAGTGTCTGATTTGCTGCCATTTTATTCAATTTTAAATGCATTGAATTCTTTTAAAATTTTTGGGCATAAATTTATTTCTGAACTTGCACTTGACCGGACACTTGAATGGGTGTGGTCAAACGGTGGGAGTGGTTTATGCAGATTCGCAAAATTCGGCAAAATCCGCTGGCGTCACAAGATAACATTTGCACATGTCACTTTGCCTTGCACAAAAGTTTTTCTTTTCTTTTTTTTCACTTTTGGTGGCAGGTAGGGAAAACCTGCACAAGCTAATTGATTTCTACTTCATTAAGGGAAAGGAAAAAAAAACAAAAAAAAAAACAAAATAGGGCTGCAGCAGCATGGTGCACACCTTGAGCGGTGCACAGTGAACACGGAAGGGCGCCAGAACAGGTGCCGAGCGCTTGCCATCGCTTCTCGGCCTTCTGGCTAAGATCAAGTGTAGTATCTGTTCTTATCAGTTTAATATCTGATACGTCCCCTATCTGGGGACCATATATTAAATGGATTTTTAGAACAGGGAGCTGGAATCGGAGCTTGCTCTGTCCACTCCACGCATTGACCTGGTATTGCATTACTTCCAGGATCGGTGCACCCCTTTCCAATTCAGTTGAAAGAAAGAGACAGAGGACTGACCGACCAACAGAGAAGATTGCTGCACCTGGCAAGCTAGCAAAGAGAAAATTGACAGTTGGACGTGGCCTGATGCTGTGACTGACTCTACCTGAAAGGTACTTCATTAATTATTTTCTTTGATTGATTGATTGATTGATTGATTGATTGCAAATGACATTACTGCTGCAAAGTGTCTGATTTGCTGCCATTTTATTCAATTTTAAATGCATTGAATTCTTTTAAAATTTTTGGGCATAAATTTATTTCTGAACTTGCACTTGACCGGACACTTGAATGGGTGTGGTCAAACGGTGGGAGTGGTTTATGCAGATTCGCAAAATTCGGCAAAATCCGCTGGCGTCACAAGATAACATTTGCACATGTCACTTTGCCTTGCACAAAAGTTTTTCTTTTCTTTTTTTTCACTTTTGGTGGCAGGTAGGGAAAACCTGCACAAGCTAATTGATTTCTACTTCATTAAGGGAAAGGAAAAAAAAACAAAAAAAAAAACAAAATAGGGCTGCAGCAGCATGGTGCACACCTTGAGCGGTGCACAGTGAACACGGAAGGGCGCCAGAACAGGTGCCGAGCGCTTGCCATCGCTTCTCGGCCTTCTGGCTAAGATCAAGTGTAGTATCTGTTCTTATCAGTTTAATATCTGATACGTCCCCTATCTGGGGACCATATATTAAATGGATTTTTAGAACAGGGAGCTGGAATCGGAGCTTGCTCTGTCCACTCCACGCATTGACCTGGTATTGCATTACTTCCAGGATCGGTGCACCCCTTTCCAATTCAGTTGAAAGAAAGAGACAGAGGACTGACCGACCAACAGAGAAGATTGCTGCACCTGGCAAGCTAGCAAAGAGAAAATTGACAGTTGGACGTGGCCTGATGCTGTGACTGACTCTACCTGAAAGGTACTTCATTAATTATTTTCTTTGATTGATTGATTGATTGATTGATTGATTGCAAATGACATTACTGCTGCAAAGTGTCTGATTTGCTGCCATTTTATTCAATTTTAAATGCATTGAATTCTTTTAAAATTTTTGGGCATAAATTTATTTCTGAACTTGCACTTGACCGGACACTTGAATGGGTGTGGTCAAACGGTGGGAGTGGTTTATGCAGATTCGCAAAATTCGGCAAAATCCGCTGGCGTCACAAGATAACATTTGCACATGTCACTTTGCCTTGCACAAAAGTTTTTCTTTTCTTTTTTTTCACTTTTGGTGGCAGGTAGGGAAAACCTGCACAAGCTAATTGATTTCTACTTCATTAAGGGAAAGGAAAAAAAAACAAAAAAAAAAACAAAATAGGGCTGCAGCAGCATGGTGCACACCTTGAGCGGTGCACAGTGAACACGGAAGGGCGCCAGAACAGGTGCCGAGCGCTTGCCATCGCTTCTCGGCCTTCTGGCTAAGATCAAGTGTAGTATCTGTTCTTATCAGTTTAATATCTGATACGTCCCCTATCTGGGGACCATATATTAAATGGATTTTTAGAACAGGGAGCTGGAATCGGAGCTTGCTCTGTCCACTCCACGCATTGACCTGGTATTGCATTACTTCCAGGATCGGTGCACCCCTTTCCAATTCAGTTGAAAGAAAGAGACAGAGGACTGACCGACCAACAGAGAAGATTGCTGCACCTGGCAAGCTAGCAAAGAGAAAATTGACAGTTGGACGTGGCCTGATGCTGTGACTGACTCTACCTGAAAGGTACTTCATTAATTATTTTCTTTGATTGATTGATTGATTGATTGATTGATTGCAAATGACATTACTGCTGCAAAGTGTCTGATTTGCTGCCATTTTATTCAATTTTAAATGCATTGAATTCTTTTAAAATTTTTGGGCATAAATTTATTTCTGAACTTGCACTTGACCGGACACTTGAATGGGTGTGGTCAAACGGTGGGAGTGGTTTATGCAGATTCGCAAAATTCGGCAAAATCCGCTGGCGTCACAAGATAACATTTGCACATGTCACTTTGCCTTGCACAAAAGTTTTTCTTTTCTTTTTTTTCACTTTTGGTGGCAGGTAGGGAAAACCTGCACAAGCTAATTGATTTCTACTTCATTAAGGGAAAGGAAAAAAAAACAAAAAAAAAAACAAAATAGGGCTGCAGCAGCATGGTGCACACCTTGAGCGGTGCACAGTGAACACGGAAGGGCGCCAGAACAGGTGCCGAGCGCTTGCCATCGCTTCTCGGCCTTCTGGCTAAGATCAAGTGTAGTATCTGTTCTTATCAGTTTAATATCTGATACGTCCCCTATCTGGGGACCATATATTAAATGGATTTTTAGAACAGGGAGCTGGAATCGGAGCTTGCTCTGTCCACTCCACGCATTGACCTGGTATTGCATTACTTCCAGGATCGGTGCACCCCTTTCCAATTCAGTTGAAAGAAAGAGACAGAGGACTGACCGACCAACAGAGAAGATTGCTGCACCTGGCAAGCTAGCAAAGAGAAAATTGACAGTTGGACGTGGCCTGATGCTGTGACTGACTCTACCTGAAAGGTACTTCATTAATTATTTTCTTTGATTGATTGATTGATTGATTGATTGATTGCAAATGACATTACTGCTGCAAAGTGTCTGATTTGCTGCCATTTTATTCAATTTTAAATGCATTGAATTCTTTTAAAATTTTTGGGCATAAATTTATTTCTGAACTTGCACTTGACCGGACACTTGAATGGGTGTGGTCAAACGGTGGGAGTGGTTTATGCAGATTCGCAAAATTCGGCAAAATCCGCTGGCGTCACAAGATAACATTTGCACATGTCACTTTGCCTTGCACAAAAGTTTTTCTTTTCTTTTTTTTCACTTTTGGTGGCAGGTAGGGAAAACCTGCACAAGCTAATTGATTTCTACTTCATTAAGGGAAAGGAAAAAAAAACAAAAAAAAAAACAAAATAGGGCTGCAGCAGCATGGTGCACACCTTGAGCGGTGCACAGTGAACACGGAAGGGCGCCAGAACAGGTGCCGAGCGCTTGCCATCGCTTCTCGGCCTTCTGGCTAAGATCAAGTGTAGTATCTGTTCTTATCAGTTTAATATCTGATACGTCCCCTATCTGGGGACCATATATTAAATGGATTTTTAGAACAGGGAGCTGGAATCGGAGCTTGCTCTGTCCACTCCACGCATTGACCTGGTATTGCATTACTTCCAGGATCGGTGCACCCCTTTCCAATTCAGTTGAAAGAAAGAGACAGAGGACTGACCGACCAACAGAGAAGATTGCTGCACCTGGCAAGCTAGCAAAGAGAAAATTGACAGTTGGACGTGGCCTGATGCTGTGACTGACTCTACCTGAAAGGTACTTCATTAATTATTTTCTTTGATTGATTGATTGATTGATTGATTGATTGCAAATGACATTACTGCTGCAAAGTGTCTGATTTGCTGCCATTTTATTCAATTTTAAATGCATTGAATTCTTTTAAAATTTTTGGGCATAAATTTATTTCTGAACTTGCACTTGACCGGACACTTGAATGGGTGTGGTCAAACGGTGGGAGTGGTTTATGCAGATTCGCAAAATTCGGCAAAATCCGCTGGCGTCACAAGATAACATTTGCACATGTCACTTTGCCTTGCACAAAAGTTTTTCTTTTCTTTTTTTTCACTTTTGGTGGCAGGTAGGGAAAACCTGCACAAGCTAATTGATTTCTACTTCATTAAGGGAAAGGAAAAAAAAACAAAAAAAAAAACAAAATAGGGCTGCAGCAGCATGGTGCACACCTTGAGCGGTGCACAGTGAACACGGAAGGGCGCCAGAACAGGTGCCGAGCGCTTGCCATCGCTTCTCGGCCTTCTGGCTAAGATCAAGTGTAGTATCTGTTCTTATCAGTTTAATATCTGATACGTCCCCTATCTGGGGACCATATATTAAATGGATTTTTAGAACAGGGAGCTGGAATCGGAGCTTGCTCTGTCCACTCCACGCATTGACCTGGTATTGCATTACTTCCAGGATCGGTGCACCCCTTTCCAATTCAGTTGAAAGAAAGAGACAGAGGACTGACCGACCAACAGAGAAGATTGCTGCACCTGGCAAGCTAGCAAAGAGAAAATTGACAGTTGGACGTGGCCTGATGCTGTGACTGACTCTACCTGAAAGGTACTTCATTAATTATTTTCTTTGATTGATTGATTGATTGATTGATTGATTGCAAATGACATTACTGCTGCAAAGTGTCTGATTTGCTGCCATTTTATTCAATTTTAAATGCATTGAATTCTTTTAAAATTTTTGGGCATAAATTTATTTCTGAACTTGCACTTGACCGGACACTTGAATGGGTGTGGTCAAACGGTGGGAGTGGTTTATGCAGATTCGCAAAATTCGGCAAAATCCGCTGGCGTCACAAGATAACATTTGCACATGTCACTTTGCCTTGCACAAAAGTTTTTCTTTTCTTTTTTTTCACTTTTGGTGGCAGGTAGGGAAAACCTGCACAAGCTAATTGATTTCTACTTCATTAAGGGAAAGGAAAAAAAAACAAAAAAAAAAACAAAATAGGGCTGCAGCAGCATGGTGCACACCTTGAGCGGTGCACAGTGAACACGGAAGGGCGCCAGAACAGGTGCCGAGCGCTTGCCATCGCTTCTCGGCCTTCTGGCTAAGATCAAGTGTAGTATCTGTTCTTATCAGTTTAATATCTGATACGTCCCCTATCTGGGGACCATATATTAAATGGATTTTTAGAACAGGGAGCTGGAATCGGAGCTTGCTCTGTCCACTCCACGCATTGACCTGGTATTGCATTACTTCCAGGATCGGTGCACCCCTTTCCAATTCAGTTGAAAGAAAGAGACAGAGGACTGACCGACCAACAGAGAAGATTGCTGCACCTGGCAAGCTAGCAAAGAGAAAATTGACAGTTGGACGTGGCCTGATGCTGTGACTGACTCTACCTGAAAGGTACTTCATTAATTATTTTCTTTGATTGATTGATTGATTGATTGATTGATTGCAAATGACATTACTGCTGCAAAGTGTCTGATTTGCTGCCATTTTATTCAATTTTAAATGCATTGAATTCTTTTAAAATTTTTGGGCATAAATTTATTTCTGAACTTGCACTTGACCGGACACTTGAATGGGTGTGGTCAAACGGTGGGAGTGGTTTATGCAGATTCGCAAAATTCGGCAAAATCCGCTGGCGTCACAAGATAACATTTGCACATGTCACTTTGCCTTGCACAAAAGTTTTTCTTTTCTTTTTTTTCACTTTTGGTGGCAGGTAGGGAAAACCTGCACAAGCTAATTGATTTCTACTTCATTAAGGGAAAGGAAAAAAAAACAAAAAAAAAAACAAAATAGGGCTGCAGCAGCATGGTGCACACCTTGAGCGGTGCACAGTGAACACGGAAGGGCGCCAGAACAGGTGCCGAGCGCTTGCCATCGCTTCTCGGCCTTCTGGCAAAGATCAAGTGATTTGTCTGTTCAGTGGCAAGTTATTTGGTCCAAGTCAGTGCGACAGGCCCTCTTAGGTACCCTCCCCCTCGGCCTGGTGGGATCGTCCGGGTTCATTGCCCGGACTTCACCCACCTGCTGCTATAGGGGGGGAGGATTAGTCCTGAGAGGAACGAGGAGGGATCCCCCAGTGAGCTCTCTTTTGAGTCCTTAGTGGCTAAAGAGAAACACTTTGTTGCGTTGGTTGCGGTAACCGGTTGCGGACATGGACAGGCCTTTTAAACAAGTGCCTGAATATGTCCGCATTCCAAATTCCCTGAGGATCCACCTCAGTGGAGCTGAGACTGGAGGCCGTCCAGTTGTCTTTGTGGTGGAAAAGGTGTTGGAGGGCGTCCTCCAAGTACATAGGCGTAATGTCATGGCTATGCAGGACTACCAGAAAAGAGGGGACTATGACATTACTTTTAATGGCCCAGAATATTACAAAACTGCCTTAGGCATGGCCCGTTTACACCGCCAGAAACTAGCTGATATGGGCGTTGATGTGCTACTGCACCATGGCGAGAGAACCATACTAACTCTTAAAATGTACTCCCCATTAGTGCCTGATGATGTAGTAATAAGGTTTGTTAAATTCTTTTTTCTAGACGTGGAATTCCTTGGATCCGTCGAAAATGAATGCGGCATATGGTGCGTCAAGTGGCGGTTCTCAGTCAATTTAAAGATGGGCGAGGATGGACGACCACTACTCCCACCCGCCCGGTTCCGACTCGGTACGGTGAATGGCGACCTCTTTTATAAGGGGATGCAGCCCTTCTGCAGGAGCTGTGGGAAGTACGGCCACACCAAAGAAAGCTGCAATGTTACCTGTCGAAATTGCGGCGGCACTGACCACCAGATGAAGAACTGTGAAAGCGACAGGCGCTGCAATTTCTGCCAGCAGGTGGGACACCTGTACAGGGAATGTCCCCACAACAAATGTGCCGGAGATGACACGTCAGCTGAGCCTGGCCCGGAGGGAGAGGAAAAGGAGGAGGAGAGGAAGGAAGAGTCACCAATGGAGACCACAGGTGAAGAACCAGAGGTGCCCCCGGCCCCCCCAGAGGTACCGCCTGATCCCCCGGAGACCCCACCGGCCCGCCAGGAGGGGGAGCAAATGGAGACTGCTGGAACAGAGTCTGCTGAGTTGGTGAGCATGGTCATTGCAGATACCCCGAGGGTAGGGACCAGGATTGTATTTGAGGAGGGCGAAGCTGTAGACCTGGGGCCAAAAAAACTCAAAAAGTCTGCCTCGCAGGGTACTAAGGGTGCTGGGAAGACCCATAGTGGCAGCGGGCCTAAGAGGTCGGAAAGCCAGCCAGCGCCCGACTCAGGGTCCAAGTCCGGGTCAAAGAGAGGGATAGGTATGGGCATTCTCAGAGATCCTAGGTTCCATTACGGGGATGAGGGGGTGGTGTCGCCCAGGGGAGTGGGCGTGTCGGGTGAGACTGGTGTGCCCGCCCCAGGTGATGCTGTCCCTGACCCGTACGAAATGGTAAACACACCGCCATGTGCGCAGCCCCCCCCTCCCGTAGATCAGCCGGGTGAAAGCCCGAGGGAGGAAGGGGGGTCCCCGGGTAGACCACCTGACTCATACGAAATGGATCTGAATGCCCAGTCCCTGGAGGCCCTAGTGGACCTGTGGCCAAACATTGACGCGAGATCCCGTAGCGGGGTTATCTGCGGTTTTGACGATGCTAGCTCCCTCTCCTTTTCCCCCAGGTCTGACCTGAGTGGGGAAGATTGCCAGATAGTGAGGCGGGCTGGTGGGTCAGAAGATTAGCATACAGAAACCAGGAAGTCTTCCTTGGGATGAAGTATCGTTGTTTTTTTTCGTGTGAACTATAACCTCTCCTTCTCTCCTCATGGCAGTCCTGAAGGGCATTACACTAAATATAAGGAGCGCCAGCAGCAGAAGGAGGCGTGCGGCTTTAATGAATTATCTTTCACTTTTATCGGCATCAGTGTTTTTCCTGCAGGAGTGCAGCATCCCCCACCGTTCAAACTACGAAATCTACGAAAGAGACTGGATCTATGGTTCGTCTGCGTGGTCCGGGTCTAACGAGCCCGGATCCGCCGGGGTCGCCATTCTTTTTAGGGGAAACATTCAAATTGATTTTATCCAAGAAATTTTACCTGGTAGGATTTTATTGGTTAAAGCTTTTATTGACGGCACTAGATGGCAGTTTTTAAATTTTTATGCTTCCCCCAACAGAGACGACAGGGCAAGGATGATGGAGGTATTACAACTGCATATAAATTCTGCTGAACCCCTCATCCTTGCCGGGGATTTTAACACCGTCCTCAAGGGTGAGCGCCGGCTGACAAGCAGCAATAGTCGCAACTACGATAAAACCTCCGGTATGCTCAAAAACATAATCATTGACAACAATTTAACAGACGTGTACAAAACTTGTAACAGGGGCATACCGGAGGAAGCCGGCGCCACCTGGAGCAACGCAACCTGTAGTTCTAGAATCGATTTTGTTTTATGCTCTGAGGACGTACTGCCATCTAGTTGCGAGGTTTTAGCCAATGTTTTTTCTGACCATAAAATGATATGTTTTACTGTGAATCTTAATAATAATCATTTTAGAGGTTTTAGGTCTTGGAAATTGAATGTTTCCCTGCTAGACGATCCACGGGTGGCAGAAGATTTTAAAAGGTTTTATGCGGTCTGCAGGCGGCAAAGAGATCCCCAGTCCTCCATCGTAGCCTGGTGGGAAGACACAAAAAAGAAAATTCGTAAGTTTTTTATCAAATGGGGAAAAAAGATCGCAAAGGAAAACAGGGCTTTTTATGACAATTTAAACACCCGCTTGCAGACCTTTTACTATTTTAAAAACCATGGCCTTGATATGGAACACGAGATTTTAATTCTGAAGGAAGAAATTAGAAAATGTCTGGAAAAGAAAGGGAAGGAGATTATCTTCCGCTCCCGTATTAAGCACATAGAACAAAATGAAACGTGTTCCAGATATTTTTTTAAAAAGGCAAACGGTAAAAAAGAGTGCATCTCAGAAATTGATGGTGAATCTAATATCCAAAATATTTTAAAAAAGGTACATGGTTTTTATTCTAACCTTTTTAGTGCTAAGCCCGTGGATCAGTCTTTTTTAGATGACTCACTGAAAGAAATTACAGCAGTTTTAGACCCTGTCTCACAAAACTTTTTATCCCGAGAGCCCAATGAGAGGGAAATTTTAGACGTTATTAAAAGTTTTAAGACGGGGAAGGTGCCCGGACTGGATGGTATGCCTGTCGAATTTTATGTAAAGTTTTATGAAGTTTTAAAGGATGACCTTTTTACTTTGTTTTTAGAGGTTTTTAGATCCAAGCAGATCCCGGGGTCCTGGAAAAGAGGTGTGGTAACTTTGATATATAAAAAAGGAGAAAAAAGTGATTTAAAAAATTGGAGGCCAATCACACTCCTAAACACGGATTATAAAATCATGGCCAAGCTGTGTGCTACCCGCCTCAAAAACATCGCCGCTAAAATAATTCACGGAAACCAGGTATGTGCAATCCCGGGGCGCAACATCTGGGAGAACCTTAATTTAATAAAGGACGTGATAGAGGATACTAAGAGCCGCAGAGGTCATTTGGCAATACTTTCCATAGACTTTGAAAAAGCCTTCGACAGAGTGTCGCATTTTTATCTGTTTAAGGTTTTAGAGAAGATGGGCATACCTGAAGGTTTTTTATTATCGCTACGGGCTTTTTATGACTGTTGTACTAGCCAGGTTTTAATCAATGGTTTTAAAACAGAGGAATTTTTTTTAGAATCAGGGGTAAAACAGGGGTGTCCCTTGTCCCCACTGCTTTTTATTTGTGCGTTAGAGCCTCTTTTAAGTGTAATACGCAAAGACAAGCAGATCCATGGCGTCCCCCTCCCAGGGGGGGCGGGGGTCGAGGCTAAAGCAGTGGGGTACATGGACGATGTTGCGATTTTATGCAGGGACACCCCTTCGCTTTTAAAAACATTAAGACAAATCGAGTTTTATTGCTGTGCCTCTGGTTTTAAGGTTAATTTTAACAAGAGCTCTGTTTTAGAAATTGGGAGAGGAATGGATTTTAAAGATGTACCCGTCCCAGTTTTAGAGTCAATAACCATTTTAGGCATTTCTTTCAGTGAGTCTAATAATGGCGTGACAAGTTGGAACATGGTGGCGGACAAGGTAAATGCTAAGCTGTGTCTCTGGAAATTGAGGAATCTGTCCATGGAGGGTAAAGTGCTGGTTTTAAAGATGATTATTTTACCGATTTTACTCTATTTAAGCATGGTGTTCCCTCCCCCCACAAATATGCTTAAAAAAATCACGAAAAACTGTTACACGTTCTTTTGGAACTCCCCTATGGAGAAATTAAAACGAAGTGAAGTAATGAAGTCCAAAAAGAACGGGGGGAGGGATTTTCCCGATTTTAGCAGATTCCTTTTATTAAAATATTTTTGCTACGTTTTTAACACTCTTTTTAAAAACAACCATTGGTCATATTTTACTCGTTATTATCTAGGTTTTTTTATGCGGAGATTTAAGTGGTTCGATATTGTTTTAACAGCCCCTTACTCTTTTAAATTAGTCCCGCACTATGTGATAATAGAAAAAATTGTGTTTTTATATGACTTAAAAAGTAAGAGTGTTGAACTCCTTAAGAATAGCAAAAAGTTAATCGCAGATTTTAAAAGCAAAGAGATCGTGTGTAAGATTGGTAACCTCAGTGAGCAAAAGAGCAAAACCGCGTGGATTTTAATTAACGCTTCTTATCTTTTTAACCCACAGAGAGACCTCGCCTGGAGCTGCGCCCAGATGTGCCTTCCATGCCGGGCGTTCCAATACCGGAGGGGCTATGCGAGGTCCGCCGTCTGTCCCAGGACTGGATGTAGGAGAGATGAAACAATACAACACCTCCTTTGGGACTGCAGTTTCGCGCAGGATTTCTGGAAGCTGTTTTTTCCACTTTTAAAGAAGATGGCGGACCTCCAGATTTTAACCCCTGAAACTATTTTATATGGACTATTCAGATGCCCCTCCCAAAGACATCAGGCGACGGCGTGGAAGGCCATCAACACAGCAAAGGGCGCACTCTGGGCGGCGAGAAACATTTTAGTCTTTAAACATGAACTTTTAACTACACGCGACGTTTTAAATCTGTGTTTTAGTGGAATGTATTTATATTATGTTTTAGACAAAAAACAGAACGCTCCTGCAATAAAATTATGGCATTATGAGGAGTGGAGAACAGCTACTTGACGTCACCATGTGTCCAACTTATGTACCGAGTCGGAATCTTTTAATGAACTGTGATATGATATTTTATGCATTTCTGTGACTGAGACGTGTAAACTTGTATATTTATGTTATTTTATGCTAAATTATGTGATTATTTGTATACATGAATAATCATAAAAATGTATGTTACTTGATTTTTTTTGCTTAATAAAAATGGCCCTTAGTGGCT